>NW_027616601.1:0-80000 GCF_964187855.1 Myxine glutinosa
AGGCTTGGCCATGACGAAAGGGGAAATGGAGGTTTTGGGAATGGGAATGAAGAGAATCTATCTTATTTCACTTGGTGCAATGGAGTGTCATTTTAATGGAAGACAAAGCCTTGACCTAATACACAGAATAAGGAAATAAACTACTGAACAGGGATATTATAGTGTCCTTCATGTATGCTTTATTGAACTAACTACGGGAACGCCCTTTGACCTTTATACAACACTGGAGGCAGGAGGGTCCAGACTAAAGCAATATTCACAACAATTGGTATAAACTCAATCCTCATATCCGCAACAATATATATATATATATATATATATATATATATATATATATATATATATATATATACATATATATACATATATGTATATAAAAAAAAAATATATATATATATATACATATATATATATGTATATAAAAAAAATATATATATATATATACATATATATACATATATGTATATAAAAAAAATATATATATATATATACACATATGTATATAAAATATACATATATATATATATATATATACATATATGTATATAAAATATACATATATATATATATATATATATATATATATAACATATATATAAAAAAAAAAATAATATATATATATATATATATATATATATATATTAATATACATATATATATACATATATATAAAATATATGTATATATATATATATAATATATATATATATATATATATATATACAAAAAAAAACCAGATGTCCTCCCGTTCTCCTTTGCTCTCGGCTTTCCCACGCTAGTCCGTTATCTTTCTCTCTCGCAGCAAGTCCTCTGCTTCAGTCCTTAGTTTGCCGCAAATCCTGTCGAGGGCTTTCGCGCAGCGGTTTTATAGCTACGCCCCCCCGAACCTTCTGGAACTCACTCGAACCTTCTCACCATGCCCTCTGACGCCACACCGCCATCACCACCTCTGAGCTCTGATTGGCGGCTCGTGCTTACCGTCATCGCTTCTGCCTCTCCACCCTCGACTCCGCCCCGACCTTCCTAGGCCTGCCTCATGTTAACTCGCCCAATGATCAACCAACGTTTAGCAAAATGGATCGAGCCTACGGGTGTAGAATGATCGGTAGAAGTAGGGCCTATTCTCCTGGCTCTACTCAACGCAGAACTAACAAAGGAAAAGGACTAAGCTTACAAATACGAAGACATAACTATACTATCGCGAGGCTACATGTTGCTTGTGTGACTAACTATGGGGGGCAAAATTTTACCTTTATTAGCCTCACTCACTTGACAGACTCAAAACCGCAACAATATATATATATATATATATATATATATATATATATATATATATATATATATATATATATATATATATATATATATATATATTGTTGCGGTTTTGGAATAAAGGTTAATTTCCCCTCTTAATTAGTTACACCACAACATGTAGCCTCGCTTAAGTTCAGTTATTTCTTAGTAAATGTAAGCGGAGTCCTTTCCTGTGTTAGTTTTGCGTTGAGTAGGCCATTGAAAATTAGGTGTCCTTATGGCGCTTTGGTTTGGTATTGGCGCTGAAATACCACGCGGCAGGCCTGAACAAGTCGACCGAGGCCGAAGGAAGGCGGGGCAGGAGGAGTAGGAGCCATCGGTAAGCACGAGCCACCAATCGGGGCTCGAGGGGAGTGGCTTACCACTGAGGCAAGAGGTGGGGTTTGGAACACTCGAGTCGGGCTGGGGCGGGGCAATATAACACTGTCCCGCCCGAGCCCCCACCTCAGTTCTGAGTTGAAGTTTGAGATGAGATGAGATGAGTTGAGAACCCGCGTGAGCATTCCCTCGTATTGAGTCGTATCGCCTATGAACTGAATTACCTTGTGGTACACGAACTTTGCCATGCTCCCCGCACTCTGCGCAGTATTAATCGCCCGCTGTAAAGAACGTCCCACGCCGGGCCACAGACACGCGATTTCCTCCTGCCTGCCCTTGCCTGCATACGCGCCGCGAGGATTTTCCTCCTGACTGCCTTCGCCGGGATATATGCCGTGACCGTCAGAGGGCCACGCCGGGTGAGCTGTTCCAGGAGCGACCGAAGCAGGCGCGTTTGGCACGCGAACATCCTTCCTCCATCTCCCCGTGTATGTGAGTGGGCCCATTGTCTGGGCTTAAGTATAAGACTGACTAAGCTCTGCTCTGTGTCCCTTTCCTTCTACAAATCCTTGTACAGTGTAAATAAATTCTGTTCTTCCTTCTGATTTGACCGTCCTGTCTCTTCCATCATTGGCTTCGCATGGTACGAATAAAACCGCTCGAATCGGGTTCCAATAAAAGTAACAGCATGAGTCACGTGATACGCATTCCGCTCGGGCGTACTCGATTAAGCGTGGCTCGTGCGAGGCCCGATCCCCGCTTTCATGGCAGCGTGGGTACCAAGGTACGTGCGAATTTGTCCCGAAACCCTTTTCCACGTTTGCCCGGAAGTGGCGATTCGTTCTCGCGGACCCGAAGACCCAGGGGGGAAAAAGGGGTTTAATCTCCCCATTTGTTACGGGAACGGGCTTCGGGGGATCCGCAACAATATATATATATATATGACTCCATGGTAAGATCTCCAACCTTTAATTGAACAAACAATGACTCAACGTTTCGATGAACAACATGTGAAGCCACACGCCTCCATTAATCTTCCTCAAGAGTGATAAAATCATCTCAACATACCCTTTTATGCAAAGTGGGCGGCGTATATGCAAAGTGGGCGGGGTATATGCAAAGTGGGGTGGGCAAAGCTGGACAGCCAATTAAACCGTATCACACCGCTCTCATGAACTGAGAACGTTACTGACCAAATTCAAAAATCAACCGCATATTAATGGCTCAAAATAGTCCTGTAAGCAATGCTGGATTATAAATCAAGTGTTTAGAAAATCCGGAACAATCATAACATTTAATCAGAAGTTAAATTTGTAAATAATTAAATTGTAAATTAAATTAAAACTGCAAATATATTAAAGCAAAAATTTTAAAGATAAAATTAAATTGACATAATATCAAGATCATCACATGTGGCCCGATGCGCTAAAGGGGAATACGGGAAGGGGGGGTGTAATAAGAGGGCTAAAAATGAGGGGGGGGAGGAACCGGAGGGGGGGGGGGCGGAAGCGGATGGGGGGGTTTGGGAGAGGGGTGGTTTGGGAGAGGTGTGTTTGCGGGGGGTGGGGGGAAAGGGCGGGGAGGGGGCAAATTGTCCGAATAAAACATTGTGTGACATATTATGTGGACTCGTTGTTCAAAGCATGGAATGCCTGCTTCATTTACACAAGAGTGGATCAAACGCTACCGGTAAATCAAGCACCTCTCGTGTGATCGAGGTAACAGTTTCTTCCGTGTGCCAAGCCTCCAAAACACGTCTTCTGTTTCTGTTAGGCGTGGAACCCAAAATATTAACCCTATCCCATAAAGGTGTGTGGCCTTCCTTAAGGCCGTGTTTGGCAATAGCAGATCTGCTGGGATAATTACATTCAAATGCTTTTTGGTGTTCAGCAATACGTTGACCTAAGGTCCTTCCGGTTTCACCCACATATTCAGCTCCACAACCACAGGGCACTACGTATACCACCCCTGACCTATCCTTCCTCGGAAGCTTGTTCTTGACCCTCATAAGAGCTTGGCAAAGGGTGAAAAGCAGTGTGAAACTAACCCTCACTCCTGCCGATTTCAAAATTCTGCCGACCCTTTGTGAAACCCCCGGTACAAAAGGCAGAACACACAAACCCTTTGGTTGTTCTCTCGGTCTCAGCCTGTTGTGTGGGGAAGCCCTCAACGCATCTACCTTTCAAGACAAGATGAGTGAGGTGGACCATCTTCAAAATGTGTTGAGGGCAAATGGTTATCCTGATAGTTTGTTACCCAACAGGAAAACGAGAAGGGCTTCCCCACACAACAGGCTGAGACCGAGAGAACAACCAAAGGGTTTGTGTGTTCTGCCTTTTGTACCAGGGGTTTCACAAAGGGTCTTTTTTTTTTTTTTTTTTTTTGTATACAAGATCGAGGCTCGTGAAAGAGCGAACATTAATCACACAGAAAGACAAACCGACACATAAAACATCTAACATCGGGAGCGGTAGACAAGATGGGGAGAGAGGGGGAAGGACACAAACACAACATTTGAGAGCAGGGACCGAGAGACATGGAGACATCGAGAGATCTGAGAGAGGGCGAGGGCTTTGGGGGTGGGGGGGGCAAGGGAAGGGGGCGGTGGGAGAGGTATAAAACATATGGACACTGCCAGGACTTCCAGGAAAGAAGTTGGAATTTCAAACAAGGTGGATCTGGGGTGAATTAGCGGGGGTAGAAAAGATCAAGGTTTTGGATCGGGGAAGATAAGAGATGGTGGTGAACAGCTGTTTTAAAGACCTGGAGGGAGGAGTGGGATTGAAGGGAGTGAGGGAGTTTGTTCCAGAGGCGGGAGAAAAGAGGAATGAAAGAGTGAAGGTGAGCAGAGAGCCGAGATTTCGGCAGTTTAACCATCAGAGGGTTGCTGGCAGATCTTGTGCGACCTGTAGGAATATTTGGGGGACAGAGCACAGAGAGAGCTGGGGGTGCAAGGCCGGAGAGGAGTCGGTAGAAGACAGAAAGACCACCTACCTACCTGCCTGCGGTGAGTGAGTGAAAGGCCCTCAGAGATAGCTTCATCGCGGGAGATTCCAATAATTCTGAAAGCTTTGGTTTCAACAGCGTGAAGCCGAGCTAGGTGTGAGGCAGGAGCACCGGCCCATAGGGGAGAACAGTATTCCATTGTGCTGCGGATGAAAGCCTTGTATGTGGTGGGGAGCTCAGGTGTGCCGAGGAAGGACTTCGCACGACGGAGGATGCCCAGTCGGCGACTGGCTTTGGAGGCCAGCTTGGAAATGTGGTTTTCCCAAGAAAGATCATGGCAGATAGTGAGACCCAAAAGCTTGAGCGACAGAACTTCTTGGAGAGGATTGTTGAGAAAGTAGATGGGAGGGTTGTCCAGTCGATCTTTTCGGAGAGACATAGTAAGAGTGTGAGATTTGTCAGGATTGAAAGACATGTTCCACTTGTTTGACCAGTCTGTGATTTTGTCCAGGTCTTCAGAGAGTGAGGAGGCTGCAGACTGCCGATCTGAGGGAAGAGGAATGGAACGGCAGAGAGTGGAGTCATCAGCAAAGAGATAGAGAGGATTTTCAAGAGAGTCAGAGAGATCATTGATGAAGACCAGAAAAAGCACGGGGCCCAGAACACTGCCTTGGGGAACTCCAGCCTGAACAGGAAGAGGAGATGAGAGAAACCCATTCAGGGCCACACGTTGACGACGACTAGAGAGGAAGTCCGCCAGCCATGCGTGGAGATTTCCATGGATACCAAAGGAGGAGAGTTTGGTGAGCAGAGCGGGGTGCCAGACCGTGTCGAAGGCACGTGATATGTCGAGGGAGACAGCTCTAATTTCCTGTTTGGCATTGAGGACCTCCATCCATTGTTGAGACAGCAGAAGCAGCATGTCCAGAGTAGAGTGACCTGGTCTGAAACCAAATTGATGATCAGAGATCAAGCCATTGGAGAAGAGGAAAGATTTCATATCCGAAGCAATGATGGATTCCATGACTTTGCTGATAATTGGGAGAAGGCTGATTGGTCTGTAGTTGCTAGGATCTGTTTTTGCACCTTTTTTGTGCATAGCGGTGATGTTGGCTGATTTCCAAGCAGATGGCAGTTGACCTTGAGCAAAAGAGAGGGTGAAGAGAACAGAGAGAGGGTGAGATAGAGCGGCAGAGCAGGATTTTAGGACCCATGGGCTGATGCAGTCGGGTCCAGTTGCAGAATCAGAGTCGAGGGTTGACAGAAACTTTTCCACCTTGTCAGGAGGAAAGGACACTGAGTCCAGGAGCAGCAGGGTACGACTGGGTATGGTGGGTACAGAGAGGGATGGGTTTGGGACACAAGATTTAGAGGCAAACACAGAGTTGAGGCATTCAGCTTTTTCACGTGCGGAGTCAGCTGTGTAGCCGTTTGAGGTAAGGGAGGGGATGGAGGGGGAACAAACACCAGAAACGGATTTGACCAGACGCCACCAGGATTTGGAAGACGGAGACAGATAAGAGAGTTCGGTCTTGAGAACGGAGAGATATTGTTTCCTAGCTCTCCTGAGGGTGGACACACACTTGTTTCGGGCTTTGTGAAAGGAAATGAGATTTCCTTCCGTTGGATTTGCTTACCAGGAGACGAAGGCAAGTTGTTTCTGGGCAACAGCCTCACCACAAGATTCCGTGTACCATGGACGGGAGGAAGGGTATGACAACTGAAGACGAGATGGGATCAATCTGTGCATGAGAGAGAGCAATTTACTTTGGAAGAATTCCCAGGATGAGTTGATGTCAGAGGTGGTAGAGATGGGAGACCAGTCCAGATGATTGATGGCTGCTTGAAGACCGTGCCAGTTGGCCTGAGTGAAATGCCAGACTCGTCGACGCTGAGCAGGCTCCCTGAGGATGGTCAGAGAGATGTCCACTTTAACAAGGACATGATCAGATGATCCGATTGGAGCAGAAGAAGAGCAGCAGACATTTTCAGGGAAGTTAGTCATAACCAAGTCCAGAAGAGAAGATGTTCCGTTGACTGAGATCCGGGTCGGGAAATTGACAGATTGTGTCAGTCCCAGTGGTGATGTTAGCTCATTTCGGCAGGTGATGTTGGGTCGGCAGAATTTTGAAATCGGCAGGAGTGAGGGTTAGTTTCACACCGGTTTTCACCCTTTGCCAAGCTCTTATGAGGGTCAAGAACAAGCTTCCGAGGAAGGATAGGTCAGGGGTGGTATACGTAGTGCCCTGTGGTTGTGGAGCTGAATATGTGGGTGAAACCGGAAGGACCTTAGGTCAACGTATTGCTGAACACCAAAAAGCATTTGAATGTAATTATCCCAGCAGATCTGCTATTGCCAAACACGGCCTTAAGGAAGGCCACACACAAGTGTTTGATCCACTCTTGTGTAAACGAAGCAGGCATTCCATACTTTGAACAACGAATCCACGTAATATGTCACACAAGGTTTTATTCGGACAATTTGCCCCCTCCCTCCCCCCTTCCCCCCCCCCCCCCAAACACACCTCTCCCAAACCACCCCTCTCCCAAACCCCCCCAACCGCTTCCGCCCCCCCTCCGGTTCCCCCACATTTTTAGCCCCCTTATTACACCCCCCCCTTCCCGCATTCCCCTTTACCGCATTGGGCCACATGTGATGATCTTGATATTATGGCAATTTTATTTTATCTTTAAAAAAATTTCTTTAATATATTTACAGTTTTAATTTAATTTACAATTTAATTATTTACAAGTTTAACTTCTAATTAAATGTTATGATTGTTCCGGATTTTTAAAACACTTGATTTATAATCCAGCATTGCTTACAGGACTATTTTGAGCCGTTAATATGCCGTTGATTTTTTAATTTTGTCAGTAACGTTCTCAGTTCACGAGAGCGGTGTGATACGGTTTAATTGGCTATCCAGCTTTGCCCACCCCACTTTGCATATACCCCGCCCACTTTGCATATAAGAGGATGTTGAGATGATTTTATCACTCTTGAGGAAGATTAACGGAGGCGTGTGGCTTTGTCACATGTTGTTAATCGAAACGTTGAGTCATTGTTTGTTCAATTAAAGGTTGAAGATCTTACCATGGAGTCATTTGGATTTACTCCCAACCGCAAATCTTTGCTTATATCTATATATATATATATATATATATATATATATATATATATATATATATATATATATATATATATATATATATATATATGTATATGTATATATATATATATATATATATATATATATATATATATATATATATGTATGTATATATATATATGTATGTATATATATATATATGTATGTATATATATATATATGTATGTATATATATATATATGTATGTATATGTATATATATGTATGTATATGTATATATATGTATGTATATGTATATATATATATATATATATATATATGTATATATATATATAGATATATATATATATATATTGTAAAAAAAATTTTTTTTTTAATCTTTTTTTATCATAATAAATGTAAGTAAATTTAAAGTAATAAATCTTTTCTAAAGTATAAACATACATATATATATATATATATATATATATATATATGTATTTTTTTTTTTAAATCCGTTTTAAAGTAATATATATATATTGTTGCGGTTTTGTGTTTTACAAATAAAGGTTAATTTCCCCTCATAGTTTAGTTACACTACAACACGTAGCCTCGCGATAGTTCAGTTATTTCATAGTAAATGTAAGCATAGACCTTTCGTATGTTTAGTTTGCGTGAGTAGAATAATGAGAGTTAGGTCTCCTTCCAATGCTTATGATGCCTTGATTGTTTGTGGATTTGGCGCGAAATACCACGAGGCCGGACTGAACAAGTCGATCCAGGCTGCAGGAAGGCGGGACAGAAGGAGTGGGAGTGACCGGTAAGCACGAGCCGCCAATCAGGGCTCGAGGGGAGTGGCTAACCACTGCGGCAAAAGGCATGGTTTGGAACATTCGATGCGTGCCAGGGCGGAACCATATAACCCTGTGCCCGAAGCTCCCACCTCAGTTATGAGGGGAGAGGCACTCGTTCATTTATGAGAGAGACGCGCTGTGACAAGTTATGAGCTCGGGTGAAACGCGCATGAGTTACAAGTTGAGTTCTCGGTTGAGCTTGAGTCGGATCCTCCGTTGAGTTACGAGAGTGAAAGCGTGCAGTTGTATTAATCGCGCTGTCATAGACAGCCGTGCCGGGCCGCAAATATTTCCTTCCGCCTGCCTGCTTTGCCAATACACGCGCTGCGAGGATTCCTCCCGCCTGCCTGCCTGCCTTCGTCGGGGGACGTGCGGTGACCACCAGAGGGCCACGCCGGGTGAGCTGTTCCTGGACGACCAAGGCCGGCGCGTTCAGCGCATGACCATTTCTTCCTTCATCCCCCTGTGAGTGTGAATGGGCCCATTGTCTGGAGAGATAAGGTAAGACTGTATAAGACTGCCCTGTGTCTCTGCTTCTTCTAACAATCATTGTAAATAATAATTAAACCTGTTATTTCTTTGATTCGATCGCTTTTGTCTCTCCATCATTGACTAAGCATGGTACGAATTATATCGCTCTGATCGGGTTCCAATACCAAGTTAACAGCACGGACCACGTGGTACGCCATCCGTTCGGGTATACTCAAATTACGCGTGGATCGTGCGAGACTTGATCCCTGCTTCCGCGGCGGCGTGGGTACTTAGGTACCTGCGAAACTTTTCCTGAAACCCTGTCCCGCGTCTGACCGGAAGTGGCGACTCAAGTCTCACGGTTGCGAAGACCAAAGGAGAACAAGGGGCTTAATCTCCCCTTGGTAAAGGAACGGGTCTCGCGCAGAACCGTAACAATATACACTGCTCGCAATAAGTTAGGGATATTGTGGGAGTGAGTTAATTTTTTTATAAGGGTTAGGGTTAAGGTATTGAAATCAAGAATGCTGTGTTTTTTCACACTCATTAATAACCATAGAATTAGGACCAACAACTTTTTTGAACATAATTAATACACAAAATCAACCACACTGAAGAACCTGCCAATATCCCTAACTTATTGTGAGTAGTGTATATATATATATTGTTATGGATCTCCGACGTCGGCTCTCCCCTTATCAAGAAGGGGTTAATCCCCTTGTCTCTTATCTGGCCGACGCGATCCTGGGGGTTATGTTCCTTCCGGTCGGTATTGAATAGGGTTGTTGGTCGAATTAGTCCTATTACCTAATTACTAACACCGACCGTGAAGCAAGTAAATAACTCTCACCCGAACCACGGCATTAGTGGACACGCCGAGCGAAGCGAGCTGCGATTCGGGCCGTTAACAAGGACTAGACCCAATTCTAAGCGGTTCCTAATCGTGCCACGCTTACCCAATTGAGAAGAGACTGATACGATCGGATTGAGAGGAAACCAGGAAAATAGGAAGAACAGATTGGTTTATTAATTATGTACAAATAAGAAGAGGAAAATAAAAAATGTACAAGAAAGAAAGAGGAAGGAAAAGTACACAGGGCAGCCTTAGACAGTCTTATTCTATTCCCTGGACACGGGCCCGATCGCTCTCAGATTCGGTCTCAGACTTCAGACTCACACGGGGATGCAGATGGTAGGGTGGAAGGTCCGGCGATGGTGTCCAGGCTCCGGTCCTCGACCCGTACCAGGTGATGAAACCCGGCAGGCAGCTCTCCGCGTAGAGTAGTGCGAGCGGACAATTAGCATGACGGGGAAAGGTAAGCTGGGCTATTGGCGTACGTAATTGGTGTACCGGCGCTTTTGTACTCGCGCTACCGGTCTTACTCGCTCCAATCGCCCCCTCCCCAATGTCCTGCACACTGCAGATCTTGGCAATGCATGCCGCACGCTCGCCCTTAGTACAGCGGTTGCCACAGCGCGTTTCTCCCTTCCGTACTCAACTCTCGTGCCAGTTCTTTTGTAGTACCAATCTTGGCTCCAGTCCTTTCGCAATGAGTGCTGCTTCATAAGTCCTTTACACACTGCACTTTCCTCACGAGTCCTTTGTAATCAGCGCCAGCGAGTCCTCTCCGCACAGTCCTGTTCAAGGGCTTTGCGTGCGTGCTTTTATAACCCAAGCCAGCGAACGCTCTCGAAGCCACAACCACGCCCTGTCAGGCGATCTTACCTCAGCCCTGGTTGGCTGGTGTTGGCTTACCGGCTCCGCCTTAATGGCTGGTTGACGTGGCCGCACCTTCATCCTGGCGCTCCACCCCCTTTTCGGGCCTTACCTCGTGGGTTTCTGGGCTGGTTTGAGCGGAAGCCCAGCGAGGTTGCGAACGCTGCTGGCAAAGGCATGTAACAAATTGGGAGGGGCCATGGGGCACAGACTGGAGAGCGCTTAATGGCGTCACTTGGAGGGAGGCTGTTAAAATGAACGGATGGGGACCTACTCTTATTTGTTTGACGCAACGCAGATGCAACAATTGGGAATGGCCTTATCTAAACACAGACTATGAAATAACTGACGTCCTAAGGTGATCTACGTGTTGCTTGTGGCCTATCTATGGGGTGCAACCTTTAACCTTTAATGATGTTATCTGTGTGGGTTCTCAAAACCGCAACAATATATATATTTTTTAATAATCCTTTTTAAAGTAATGTGTATATATATATATATATATATATATATATATATATATATATATACTGTATATATATATATATATATATATATATATATATATATATATATATATATATATATATATATATATATATATTATATACAGGGTGATTGAAAAGTAACTCCCTATTTTATAATATTTAGAAATTATTTATTTATTGTAATATGTTTCTCAAATTTTTAGTGTTTGTTCCTTAATGTATGAGAATTTAGTCTTTGTTGGTTTTTTTTCAGATTATTTTTTGTTTGAAATTCGGAAGCCCTACAAACATGGCTGGACGTCTTACCCTGCAGGAGCGTGCCCAGCTAGCGGCACGTTACGAAGTTTGGAAATCCGTTGTTCAAGTGCAAAGATGGTGGAGGACCATTAAAGGAGCACATGCTCAAGTTGAGGCAAAGACGATCAAGAATTGTCATGCAAAACTCATGGCTACAGGATCTGTATCTGATACTCGAAGAAGCGGTCGCCCTTCCAAGTCCAGTGACCCGGAGACAGTGCAAGCAGTTCAAGAAATGTTTACACATAGCCCAAGAAAGTCAATTCGACAAGCAGCAAGGGAAAGTGGGCTCTCCTTTCACACAGTACGAACTGTGCTCAAAAAGGAGCTTAAATGGCATGCTTGGAAGCCACAAGAAGTTATGTCTTCCATCCCACAAGAGTTCCTGGTGAAATCAGTTGCCGCGGTTCCCGGGCGGCTTGAGAAGCTGGTGGCGAATTCTGGTGCCCATACAACAACAACAACATGCATTTTAAAGGCCATTTTCCCTGCTAGAGCGGGGGTTAGCCTTGCGGTCCCCATGACAATCTTCTCCATTTTGCCCTATTTTCTGCATCTCCCCTTGTTAACCCCCTTGCCCGCATTTCTTCTTCCACCATCTTTAGCCAAGTCTTTCTCGGTCTTCCCCGTCTTCTACTTCCTTCTACATTCATTTCCATCACTCTTCTCAACCAGTCACTTTCATCCTTCCTCAACACATGACCTCAACCTGTTCCTCTTCACAGCATCAATCACAGGCTCTATTCCCATCATCTTTCGCAATTCATCATTTGTCTTCCTCTCTCTCAACGATACTCCGCACATCCACCGAACCATTCGCATTTCCACCCTTTCCAACCTTCGTTGCTGCTCTACGCTCATTACCCATGTCTCGCTCCCATAAATCATAACACTTCTCACACATGCAGCATACAACTTTCCCTTCAGCTTCAACGACACTCCCCTCATCATCAGCACGCCACTCAATTCCCGAAACTTCTTCCATGCACATCTCACTCGAGCAACCGTTGCCGAGTCTGATCCACCTTCTCCATTCAGCATGTCTCCGAGGTAGCAAAATGTTTTCACACCTTCCAGCTTCACGCCGTCTCCAAGATCCAACTCAACATTTCCTACATCTGCAGCTCCCTCTGTGCACACCTTACATTTGAATGTAGCTGCCACACTGGTTAATGACCCTCTCAGACCACTACATTTTTGATGAACCCACTCAGCGCACATTGTGCACTGAATGGAGTTCACTCCGACACCCTTCCTACACACAGCACAGGGCCACTTCCCAGTTCTTTCCACCTCACCACATGCTTTACCACTTGCCATCACTTTCGTCTTTCCGATATTCACCTTCAGACCTTTTGTCTCCATACATTCCTTCCACGTGTTCATCTTTTCCTTCAGTCCATCCATACTTTCCGCAATCAACACCAGATCATCTGCATACAACAACTCCCACGGTAAACCCTCCTTTACGTTCTGAGCCAGCACCTCCATCACAGCCACAAACAAATAGTAGTGGACCTAGTACCGACCCCTGATGCACTCCCACCTTCACCTCAAACTCACCACTGTTCCCGTCCTTCGTCCTTACAGCTGTGCGCGCTCTTTTGTACATTGCCATCACTACTCTGATCAACCATTCCTCCACTCCTAACTTCCTCAATGCCCATGTCAATACTTTGCGTGGAACCCGATCGAATGCTTTCTCCAGATCAACAAACCCAAGAAACAACTTCTTCCTCTTCTCCATGTACTTCTCCTGCAACTGCCTCACAATGAAAAGCGCATCTGTCGTTCCTCTTCCTGGCATAAATCCAAACTGCATTTCGTCGATCTTCACTTTCTTCCTTATCCTCCTCTCCAACACCCTTTCCAATACCTTCATTCCATGCTCCAATAACTTTATCGCTCGGTACGAGCCACACTCCAGAGGGTCACCTTTGCCCTTGTATAGAGGGACGAGGGTACTCAGTTCCCAATCCACTGGAATGCGGCCTTCTTTCACCACCAGATTTCAGATCTCTGTCATTCTCTTCACACCCCAACTTCCTGCTGCCTTCAACATATCTCCCACAATTCCCGTCGGCCCTCCCGCTTTTCTACCCTTCATTGGTTTTATCACTTCCTCAACTTCCTTCTCAGTTATCTTCTCTGCCGGTCCTAAAACTGGGTTACTCTATATGTTGCCATCCCATTCATTCTCTGTATTCAACAGCATTTCCATATATCTTTTCCATCTTCCTTTAATTCCATCTGGGTCGACAACGATTTGTCCCACTTCATCCTTCAAGCAGATCACCCTCATCACATCACACCTCTCTTTCGCTATCTGCTTTGCAATCCTGAATACTGCTTTCTGACCCTCTTCCGAATCCAAGCGTTCTCCGAACATTTTCCACCATGCCTCCTGCGCCTTTGCTACCTCTTTCTTTGCAGCCTTCCTGGCTGCCTTATAACTTTCATGCTCTGCTGTTTCTGCTCCCGTACCCTTCGCCTTCTGCCACTTCTTGAACTTCTTCCTCTTCTCGTCAATCCTCTTTCCAACTTCATCATCCCACCACCATGTTTCCGAGTGCCTCGGTGGTCCTTTTGTCCATCCACATACCTCACCAACGGCTCCCAACAGACTAGCTTTCATTGACATCCAACCACTTTCAAGCTCAACCACATCATCCTCGACCCTACTCAGCCTCTCTTTTAATGCCTCCCTTACTGTCACCTCTTTCAACCTCCACACCTTCATTCTCGGTTGGTACTTCACCCGCCGAGCTCTCCTTGCACCTTTCACCCTTACGTCGCAGACAACCAAGTGGTGCTGTGAAACAGCCTCCTCCCCCGGGATCACCTTTGTGTCTCGGAGGTGCCCCCTATCTCGCCTACGCACCATTAGGTAGTCAACGGTTGTCGTCGACCCACCTGACGTGTTTGTAACAAGCTTATTATCCTCTTTCTGGAACTGAGTATTACAAATCAACAAATCAGCTCCATCAGCAAACTCCAAAATCCTTTCACCTTCTCCATTTCTCACACCATATCCGTAACCCCCATGAACTCCGTCAAAACCATCCATACTCCTTCCCACATGTCCATTTAGGTCTCCTCCTACCACAACAACTTCCTCATCTTTCACGTTTTCCATCAGCTTCTCTATCGCACACCAGAACTTGTCCTTCTCTTCATCGCTCCTACCAACCTGCGGAGCATATCCCAAGATGACGTTCACCAAGAGCTTTCCAATCATCATTTTCACCATCATCAACCTATCACTCACTCTAGTCACACTCACCACACTGTCTACAAACTCCTCAGAAAACAGGACACCAACACCATTCACGCCCTCCAGGCACCCTTGCCACACAAACTTGTATTTCTGTCCCTGCCTACCCTTCACCATTCTCACACCACTTCCCTTCCATCTCGTCTCTTGCACACAACATATGTCCACTCTTCTTCTGACCAATACTTCCACCACTTCTCCTGATCTCCCTGTCATTGTCCCTACATTCCATGTCCCAAACCTCAGAAACCGATCTCCACTTCGGGCTGTACCCTGCCCACATGTAGTTGTAATTGTCATGGTTCTCTTTTTGAGGCAATGTTTTTTTGGTGCCCATATCGAATTTTAAATAAAACTTCATGCTATACGCTTTCTTCTTATATCCATTTCTTGTAAAAATTATAGTTACGAAATAAATTATAAGTATTTTAAAATAGGGAGTTACTTTTCAATCACCCTGTATATAATATATATATATATATATATATATATATATATATATATATACAGTATATATATATATATATATATATATATATATATATATATATATATATATATATATATATATATATATATATATATATATATATATATATATATACATATATACATACATACATACATACATACATACATACATATATACACAACACATTTTCCATCCCACTGATATGGGGGGAGAGGTAATTTACCTCGACAAAATACCCCATACAAATCTAGACTAGGGATGCCTTATGTGTTGGTACGTGTCACTTCAGGGTCTCCGAAAACCGTAACAGTCTATATATATATACATATATACATATATACATAGTTACGGTTTTCGGGGACCCCGAAAGAAATTTGAATTAGCACAAAAAATTAAACCCTGAAAGAAAATTTTCTGAAAAGAAAGCAAATAAAAACTAATTTTTTTTTTTTAGCTCTTACATGAGCCTCGATCTTGTATACAAAAAAAAAACATGCACAACAATAAAATTTGCACGGAGAAATTTCTTTCAATTTGTCCCTATCTTGAACATCAAACATTCAAGAATATGAGGTATTGAAATTCGAAAGTTAAACAGTGGTTTTGCCATGCAAAACTTATCTCGAAACATCTGCATTCTATGCCCACAGGCATTTTCCAGTGGAGTGGAGGAAAACAGATTACTTAAAGAATGTTTTAATCATTGAAAATATATTCTTAAAATAAAGCATGAATAAAGTACTTATAAACTCAGTGGTCGACTTAATCTGTCACATCTGGTGACAGGTACACCTTTGATTTTCCCTTATTTACAACGTTCGCTTTTTGTAACTGGCTATTAATGAGTAAGAAATGTGTTGACCATGTATGCACTCGTATGAGGTCCACGACGAAGAAGCATTTACCATGTGGGACCAAGCAAGCAACCATTATGCAATGTGGATGAAAAGCTGAGCAAGCAATCATTTAATACGTACAGATGAGACAGTGCCTTCTGAAAGTATTCACACCCTTCACTTTTTCACATTTTGGTGTGCTACAGTCTGAATTTAAAATGGATTAAACTGAGATTTTAAAATACTGATACACACATATTAATACCCCATAATGTCAAAGTGGACTTTATTTTAGAATTTTTTTTACAAAATAATGAAAAATGAAATACAGGAATATTTAATTTAGTAAGTATTCAACCCCCTGAGTCAACACTTCGTAGAAGTTCCTTTAGCAGCAATAATAGCTTAGAGTCTTCTTGGGTATGTCTGTATTAGCTTTGCCCATCTGGATTTGGGGAGTTTCTCCCATTCATCCTTGAGGATTTGCTCAGGCTCGGTCAAGTTGGATGGGGAGCGTCAGCGAACAGCAATCTTAAAGTAATTCCACAGATTCTCAATGTAATTAAAGTCTGGCCTTTGGTTGGGCCACTCAAGGACTTTCACGTGCTTGTTCTGAAGCCATTCCAGTGTTGCTTTGGTTGTATGCTTGGGGTCATTGTCCTGTTTGAATGTAAATCTTTGCCGCAGTCCATGGTCTTTTACACTCTAAAGCAGGTACTCCTTAAAGATTTGTCTGTATTTGGCTCCATTCATTGTTTGCTCTATCCTTATAAGTCAAGTCTCACAGTCCATGCCACTGAAAGGTATCCCCATAGCATGATGCTGCCACCACCATGCTTCAAAGTAAGGATTCTGTTAAATGGGCGATGAGCTGTGCTCGGTTCCTGCCAGACGTACTCGCGATCTCCTTTTTTTTAAGACCAAGTCAAGGCTGGCAGAGAAAAAAAATTCAAACTGATTGGATCAAACGTTGCACTTGTCGAATTATGACGTCATAATTAAGGTACCAATGACATCATCAATAACATATGTTATTCCCCATTGGGAGTCGTTGACAACACACCATGTTTGATTTTTTTCTTTGGAGCGCTTTTGGAGATAGAGAGGTGCAACGTTTTTTGGTTTTTACTAGATGGCATCTGTCTGTACGTGACCTATGATGTCAAAATTATCCTTAAAAATTATACAGGCGGAAGCACTCCTATCGTGAAAATTTCATGTGAATCGGACAAACGGTTGCCAGGAAAATGAATTTTAAAAATTCAGACACGCACGTACAACATACACACATACGGATTCACCCGATCGCTGAACTCCGATTTTTACTACGTGAGCGCAGGGTAATAATAAAGTCTGTCTCTTTCAAGATTCTTTCATCCAAATCTTTTCATGGTGATTGTCCTTTCTTCATCTTCATCTTTTCTTCAAGGAAGAAAGTGAAGATTGACGAAATGCAGTTTGGATTTATGCCAGGAAGAGGAACGACAGACGCGCTTTTTATTGTGAGGCAGTTGCAGGAGAAGTATATGGAGAAGAGGAAGAAGTTGTTTCTTGGGTTTGTTGATCTGGAGAAAGCATTCGATGGGGTTCCACGTGAAGTAGTGACATGGGCATTGAGGAAGTTAGGAGTGGAGGAATGGTTGATCAGAGTAGTGATGGCAATGTACAAAAGAGCGCGCACAGCTGTAAGGACGAAGGACGGGAACAGTGCTGAGTTTGAGGTGAAGGTGGGAGTGCATCAGGGGTCGGTACTAAGTCCAGTACTATTTGTAGCTGTCATGGAGGTGCTGGCTCAGAACGTAAAGGAGGGTTTACCGTGGGAGTTGTTGTATGCAGATGATCTGGTGTTGATTGCAGAAAGTATGGATGGACTGAAGGAGAAGATGAACAAGTGGAAGGAATGTATGGAGACAAAAGGTCTGAAGGTGAATATCGGAAAAACGAAGGTGATGGCAAGTGGTAAAGCATGTGGTGAGGTGGAAAGAACTGGGAAGTGGCCATGTGCCGTGTGCAGGAAGGGTAAAAATAAAAATAACCACCTTTAGAGGCCATTTTCCCCCGCAAAGCGGGGGTTGGCTCTTTTTCGGGAACCGTGGTTGTTGTTGTTTTTTGGTCCCCTTTTTGAAGCAATGTTTTACGGCCGGATGCCCTTCCTGACGCCAACCCTTTTTGCCGCCTTTAACGACAACCAGGGAATTACCAGTGAACTGGTACTCAATTAGCCGACCTCGGAAGGATGACAGGCTGAGTCAACCCCCCTGGCGTTAATTCAGCGATCGACTGGGATTCGAACCCAGGTATCCTAGGATCCTAAGCTGGCACCCTAGTCGCTAGCCCAACACCAGGGTTTGCAGGAAGGGTGTCGGAGTGAATTCCATTCAATGTCCAATGTGCGCTGAGTAGGTTCATCAAAAATGTAGTGGTTTGAGAGGGTCACTAACCAGTGTGGCAGCTACATTCAAGTGTAAGTTGTGCACAGAGGGAGCTGCAGATGGAGGAAATGTTGAGTTGGATCTTGGAGACAGCGTGAAGCTGGAAGGTGTGAAAACATTTTGTTACCTAGGAGACATACTGAATGGAGAAGGTGGATCAGACTCGGCAACGGTTGCTCGAGTGAGATGTGCATGGAAGAAGTTTCGGGAACTGAGTGGCGTGCTGACGAGGAGAGGTGTCGTTGGAGCTGAAGGGAAAGGTGTATGCTGCATGTGTGAGAAGTGTTATGATTTATGGGAGCGAGACATGGGTAACGAACGTAGAGCAGCAATGAAGGCTGGAAAGGGTGGAAATGCGAATGGTTCGGTGGATGTGTGGAGTATCGTTGAGAGAGAGGAAGCCAAATGATGAATTGTGAAAAATGATGGGAATAGAGCCTGTGATGGATTCTGTGAAGAGAAACAGGTTGAGATGGTTTGGTCATGTGTTGAGGAAGGATGAAAGTGACTGGTTGAGAAGAGTGATGGAAATGAATGTAGAAGGAAGTAGAGGACGGGGAAGACCGAGAAAGACTTGGCTAAAGATGGTCGAAGAAGAAATGCGGGCAAGGGGGTTAACAAGGGGAGATGCAGAAAATAGGGCAAAATGGAGAACATTGTCATGGGGACCGAAAGGCAAACCCCCGCTCTTGCAGGGAAAATGGCCTTAAAATGCCTGTTGTGTTTGTTGTTGTCCTTTCTTCATCACACAGGCGTGTGTGATCTTTTCATGATATATCTTTTCAACAAAGCATTGTAGTCATGTCATGTAATTGTCATGTCACTTGTCAGTCTGGCTCTATCAGTTGTAACTGTCAGTTGTCACTGACATTGACTAAATTGGGACAAAGCTTTTAATATTGATTTTCAGTGAGCAAAGAATAACTGAACAACAAAAAATTAATTGCCAACTGTGAACGGCACCTTGGACCTTCAAAGTTTACAAAAGCTTGTGAGATGTGAAAACTGTTTTTTGGCATCAAATAGCCAAATATATTTGAACCTTCGTCACAAATCTATTTCGATTCATATATGACATTCTCAAATTCCCCAAACATTCAAAAGTAATAGTTATGCATTTGAGAAGTATCGGAAAACAAATTAGAACAAGCGTTATGCCTAGGTCCCCCGTCGGAGAAGTGATGTGAGTTGACAAAGTGGAAGACGCAGAAAACATGCCATGATATGATATTTCGCTCACAAGGTTCAGACATACATGGTGGCGGCCATCTTATATTTTGACGTAGCGACCCAATTTTCAATAGCGTTCTTCCTTATGCGTAGATACACCCACACACAAGATTAGAAGTTAGTAGTTCGTTTATTTTTCAAGATATTTCGCTCACAAGGTTCAGACATATATATGGTGGCGGCCATCTTGGATTTTGACGTGGCGACCCAATTTTCAATAGCTTTCTTCCTTATGCGTAGATACACGCACACACCAGATTAGAAGTTAGTAGTTCGTTTATTTTTCAAGATATTTCGCTCACAAGGTTCAGACATATATATGGTGGCGGCCTTCTTGGATTTTGACGTGGCGACCCACTTTTCAATAGCGTTCTTCCTTATGTGGAGATACACCCACACACCAGATTAGAAGTTGGTATTTCGCTTATTTTTCAATATATTTTGCTCACAAGGTTCAGACATATATATGGTGGCGGCCATCTTGGATTTTGACGTGGCATCCCAATTTTCAATAGCTTTCTTCCTTATGCCGAGATACACCCACACACCAGATTAGAAGTTGGTACTTCGCTTATTTTTCAAGATATTCCGCTCACAAGGTTCAGACATACATGGCGGCGGCCATCTTGGATTTTGACATGGCGACCCAATTTGCAGTAGGGTTCTTCCTTATGCCTCGATACACCCACACCAGATTAGAAGTTGGTACTTCGCTTATTTCTCAAGATATTCCGCTCACAAGGTTCAGACGTACATGGCGGCGGTCATCTTGGATTTTGACGTGGCGACCCAATTTTCAATAGCTTTCTTCCTTATGCCCAGGTACACCCACACACCAGATTAGAAGTTGGTACTTCGCTTATTTTTCAAGATATTTTGCTCACAGGGTTCAGACATATCTATGGTGGCGGCCATCTTGGATTTTGACGTGGCGACCCAATTTTCAACAGGGTTCTGCCTTATGCGTAGATACACCCACGCACCAGATTAGAAGTTGGTACTTCACTTATTTTTCAAGATATTCCGCTCACAAGGTTCAGACATACATGGCATCAGACATACATGGCGATGGCCATCTTGGATTTTGACGTGGGTTGCACCCACACACCAAATTCGAATGCAGTCCTTCGCTTATGCATGCACGCACATACGCATGCACGCACGGACGAACAGACGGACACACGGACGGAGGGGAAAACCATAGTCCCCCTTTCGCTTCGCGGTGCGACGAGGGACAATAATTGCAATTAAAATGTCATTGACACAGACTGACGATTAATACAATAGACAAACACATTGACCTCGTAATTTCAAACAAGTGTTACGTGCTCCTCCCCGACCCCCTGGTCACGGTGTACCTCCAAGCCCTGAGAGGACTCACGGCAGAAAAATGTGTTATTCTGTGTGTTGAAGGAGTCCGGGCTCCAGCATGATACGGACAAAAGGATGGCAAGGCACAAACTCGTCCGAGAAGATATTTATTCGTAAAACCAACTCGGGAACACTGAAACTCTCTGAAAGCCCATTTATCGGGCTGCCTTATAAAGCACAACCAGAAACCGAAACCGAAAGCCACGCCTCTCAGGCGAGGCGTGCTTCGGTGGTCACGTGACCAGCCAGTCTGGCGCCGTGGTTCCCCGCCGGTGACGTCACCGGCTGGAGCAAGGAGATTCTGATGCAGGTCTCGCTTGGGGGACCCATGGGTCGCTACACACGCCCCCCCAGAATGGACTTGATCCAGGAAGGTCAACCTGAGGGGGGTCCGGATGACCCGACCGAAACGACCCTTGGCCAGTCGCGGGAGGGGGGGGGGGTCCGGTGTGGTGGCGGGTGGTCGGACGGGGGGTGCAGGCGGGGGGGGGGGGTCCGGTGTGGTGGCGGGTGGTCGGACGGGGGGCGGCCGAGGGGCCGGGCAAGTCCTCGGGGGAGGCTGCCGAGGTTCCTCGCGGGCCTCCCGAGGTTGCAGTTCGCGGATGCAGTGCCGAGAAGGCTCGAGCGGTGCACGCGAAAAGCGGGTGAACCAACCGAGGGGCTGGTCAAGGCCTCGGGGGAGGCTGCCGAGGTTCCTCGCGGGCCTCCCGAGGATGCGGGGCTGGTCAAGGCCTCGGGGGAGGCAGTGGACGGGGGGCGGCCGAGGGGCCGGGAAAGTCCTCGGGGGAGGCTGCTGAGGTTCCTCGCGGGCCTCCCGAGGTTGCAGTTCGTGGGTGCAGTGCCGAGAAGGCTCGAGCGGTGCATGCGAAAAGCGGGTGGGCCAACCGAGGGGCTGGTCCAGGCCTCGGGGGAGGCTGCCGTGGTTCCTCGCGGGCCGCCCGAGGATGCAGGGTCGGAGAGGTAGTTGCGTTTGTAGTTGTAGGTGCGCGAGGGTGACGAAGCGGCCGTGCTGCGAACGTCAGTGCGCGCGAACGTGACGAAGCAGCCGTTCTGCCAACGTCAGTGCGCGCGAAGGTGACGAAGCAGCCGTGCCTTCGGAGGGTCTTGGAATAGGTTCGCCCCTCCGGTCGTAGAGGAGGAGCCGAGCGCGGTGCGCGAACCTCATAGTCATGGCCGTCGTCGTTACCGAAACTCCGGCATTTCGAAACCGCGTTCGAAACTGCGCCCGAAGCCGTGCGGGAGAAGCCGGCGTCACCAGCCTAGGTGGCTTCCCTGGCTAAGGCGCGCTTGCCGTGTCCGTTCGCAGCCCCCGCATCTGTGCGGGGGCAGTCGGGGTTGCGTATTCAAATCACGTCGGGGTCACCAGTGAAGGAGTCCGAGCTCCAGCATGATACGGACAAAAGGATGGCAAGGCACAAACTCGTCCGAGAAGATATTTATTCGTAAAACCAACTCGGGAACACTGAAACTCTCTGAAAGCCCGTTTATCGGGCTGCCTTATAAAGCACAACCAGAAACCGAAACTGAAAGCCACGCCTCTCAGGCGAGGCGTGCTTCGGTGGTCACGTGATCAACAGGTGTAGCTGATTATACCCGCACGGGCACGCTTTGGTGGTCACGTGACCAGCCACTCTGGCGCCGTGGTTCCCCGCCGGTGACGTCACCGGCTGGAGCAAGGAGATTCTGATGCAGGTCTAGCTTGGGGGACCCATGGGTCGCTACAGTGTCAAAGATCAACGGACAAGCCACCCCAATTGTTACTCACAAACAAATATTGTATTAAGATCACACAAGAATAACAGTACAACAATAATAGTATTCAAAAGTACAATCAATATCTCCTATGATGGTACCATCAGTTTTGTAATATATAACTCACTGTGCTCCAACTGAGTGAAACAAGAACCTTCCCCAATGTCTCTTATTCCCGGCTTCAAGACGAAGTTGATTCGCTCCAGCGATCGCCAGAACGATGTCCAATCGAGACCAGAATCCCGTGCGGATGGCAAGTACAGTCACACCGCCGAAGCTGTACAAAGGCGCCTTCAAGGCGACTGGGAAATCCAAAGGTGCCCTACAGGCGACTGAGAGATCACACCCTCGGGTATGGACGAAGTAACCTTCAAAAAGCCATGTCACACACACGCCCCAGATCGACGTCTGAATGCGGTGAAAATGGTCGAAAAGAGACGAAACCGCGAGCTAAGCACAAGTCCTGCGTGAGTCAAAATGGCCGACGACCCGCTCTTGAGATGTAACGGCCCGGCGATAATTCTCCTCGGAATCCACCGCCAAAAACCTGACACGCAGGTTGATCGGTCACAGCGATGACAACTCTGTCACAGGAATTCCTTTCCCGGAAACCCGAAAGTTCGCTAGTGACTCTTGCTTGACAACGTTCGATTCCGAACTCGGAGCAACTCGGCTTTCTGGTCCGACTCCCTCGCTCCGCCCCCTTTCTTTCTCTTCTTCCTCTTCGTCGTCCGGTTCCCGAACCGGTTTCCTGTTTCTTTTAACATTAACTTTTTTACCTTTTGAAAACAGTTCATGGACAATAAACCTTTTGAAAACAATAATAGTACATGGAATCAGAAAAATTTACAGTGGATGCAAACCACCACAACGGAAGTGACGAATCCGTAACACAAGAGAGAAATGTATAACTTATGACACAATTAAACAAGAGATAAATGTGAGACTACTAAAACTACAATACGACTACTACTACTACTACTACTACCATTACTACTACTACTACTACTACTACGACTACCACTACTACTACCACTACTACTACTACCACTACTATTATACAAATACTACTACTATACTACTACTATACTACTATACTACTATACTACTATACTACTATACTACTACTACTACTACCACTACTACTACCACGACTACTACTACTACCACTACTACTACCTCTACTACTACTACTACCACTACTACTACTACTACTACTACTACTACTACTACTACTACTACCACTACCACTACTATTATACAAATACTACTACTATACTACTATACTACTACTACTATACTACTACTACTACTACTATTACTACTACTACGACCACTACTACTACTACCACTACTACTACCACTACTACTACTACCACTACTACTACCACTACTACTACTACTACCACTACTACCACTACCACTACTACTACTACCACTACTACTACTACTACCACTACTATTATACAAATACTACTACTATACGACTACTACTACTACTACTACTACTACCTCTACTACTACTACTACTACTACTACTACTACTAATTTCATGTCAATTATTCTCACCTTCTTGTGGGGTTCGCCAAGGAACGTTTTGGGTCTACATGTTTCAAAAAGGTCGACTCTTCAATAAACACATGGTGGGATATTTAACGTACATCAACTATAATATCTAATGTATGGTAGTTAGAACACACATCTTAACTTCCGAGGGAAGGCGCACTTTGTAATGGATACACACCCTACCAACAAAGCACCAATCTGAGCGTTTCAACTCGGGCCGATATATTAATCAACACCAGACAAGGCACAACAAAGGTGTTTACGACACATCCATTCAAATAAGAAATAAACATGAGAGTTTGTAAAATATTTCCTCCATTCCATTATTCAGGGTAACTGTTTCTTTCTATCGTACGCAAAATTATTCTTTATAATATGACAATGATAATCGACTAAATATTTGCATTATATCTACTTCATATTTTCCACATATTTGAGGAATAATGTTTTCCAAAGTGTAACAATTTTGGTCAAAGTTTTTCGCCTTTTTGGAGTTTGGTCTTCGTGTTTCATTTGAGGTGGAAATATGGAATCAGACACCTTTACCACCCATATGTATGTGGTTGGGTTGAATTCGAATATAACACTCTCAAGAGTTATTGTGGTTCCATCTAATCACCAAATTAGAATAACCACAAAGCCATGAAACTTTGCATAATAGTTATGGTTTTACTTTGAATGACTGTTTAATTACATATTTCCTAGTGTGATTCATGCTCAACGTTCAATTTCCAATCATTTATATAATCTCCCACATCCCACGCAAGGTTCAGATTCTCACACAAAACATCATAAAAACAGGCCTCAAATGCTAACAAATAATGCAACTCGAGTAATACATACATATATATATATATATATATATATATATATATATATATATATATATATATATATATATATATATATATATATATATATATATATATATATATATATATATATATATATATATATATATATATATATATATATATATATCTGTGCAGTGTCTGTGTTGTGTTGTCTTGTCACTGAACTACTCCTTCAAACTTTTGTGAAATCGTAGCAAACTTCTGGTATGCACCTATATCTCCAGTGTGTATGTCCTAAGGGTGTTTTTATTTTTAAAATTGAGAAAAAAAAATTTGGGGAAATATTTTTGAAAAGAAAATTTTTTTTCAACTTAAATCTTCAACTTCATTTATTTATAAAATGTAATATCACGTGTATTACAAATACATTTGTGCAAAATAATTGTTTTATTATGATTGGTGTAAAGCATGACAAAACATTTTTTATAGTTTATAGTCACGATATATAGTTTATATTTATAAATCACATTTATAGTTTATATTTATAAACACTAGTTTATAGTCACTCTGTGCGTGCTCTGTCCTGACTTGGTAGTTGTATCGTGTTTAGGATAGGAATGATATGTTTCATATTTGTGCGTGCGGTACTGCTTGAGCAATTAGCAATAGCCTTCACCAAGCCCAGATGTGCTTGTGCTCGGGCATGGATTATACATTCTTTATTATTACTAGGGCATGCCCGTACTATATCTATATCTAAAATTATATCCCCCCCCTCTATTTACATGAAATGGTTTGGTCCAAAGCGAACGGCTTCCGGAGTTTGGTATTATTGCCAAATAATACCACTATTATTTATCGTTGTTAATATTATTAATAGTGCAGGATCCAGGCACCCAAAATTTAACCGGACCTGACATGGCTTCCTCCAATTGTTATTCATGTTTTTTTTATTGTGAGTTGTACCCCAAGATAAGATGAACAACTGGTCTGCTCGGCCGGAGTCATTGTGGAAATATTTTTTTTGGCATATTTGTGCATTCCTCACGCAATCTTTCTTATAAATGTGGAAAATTGAAATTTTGTTGAGTAACTTTTGTAGGTGTCGATAGCTATCATTGCACACATGCCAGACCAACAGAAGGCACTTGCAGACCTGATTAAATCACTGAATGTGTTACAAACGATGGAAACTAATTTGATATCATTTAAACCCAAAGACGCACCGATTTTTAACAATTTCTGCCTTTACTTAATTGTTAGGATGTTTGTTTTTTTCTTTTTTGCTTTTTGGTTTAATAGGCATTTTAAAACCTTTTTTTCAGAGTGTGGAGACTTGAAGCTTGACTGTTTAAGACTGGTATAGTGGTGTATAGAGCCTTTGGTCACAACGAAGTCACAAAAGAGATATGGTCCCCATACAGACCATACAAGTTGCCTGATATGTCAGAAGGGAGCAGGAAGTGGACAAATGCATAAACTAACCAATCAAGGTTATCCTGCACTCTTGAATGTTGTGAAGAACAGGCAGGATGAAGTCTCATTTGGGCCTGAGAATGATCTAGAAAGTCAGGCTGACTTTATGGCAAAGAATCCTATGTTTCATCCATGGTGGCGGTCCAAGTTCACTAACCGCAAAACTGTAAACCAGAAGGAAAAACAGGTTGTAAAGCTGGGAAGCACTTCATCAGCAGACTACTCTGGTTCTACTAAACATTCTTATGGTCCCACAGGAAGGGCTTCAACATCAAGTGTAAGATACAAATCAGTGTTTCATTTGTGGAAGAGATCGCACTACGAAGCGAGATTGACAGCTTCTACTCGTTTCAACTGTGGATTGCGAAAACTCAATTTGGCAAAAAGGCAATGAACGCACAGCTATACATATCAACTATGGCAGAGGAAGTTCATGCACAGACTGCTGAGAATGGGGTCTTCATACCAACCAAGTTGAAGGCAGCTCAACTCACCCAGTTTGCATTTGACAACTTGGATTTCCACGAATCCACAAAGGATGGCTGAACGCTACGTGATACAACCCACATCATATACCAGTGCAAGGGTGAAGGTGAAGGTGTGAAACCCATGGCAAGTATATCCCTGTTGAAAGCACGCAAGGCTACACTCAAAACTCCTCAACAATTCCATTTGGCGGCAAGCAACCTGAGTCTCAAAGGTCATTGCACACATGCCAGAAGTCGCTCTCTGGTTGGAGTGGATACCGAGTTCAAGTAGCCTGATGATGATTCCCTTGTCAAGGTAAGCACCCTGTGACACCTAATGCATGCATTCTCCACTATTCTGCTGGAGGGAGTGAAACTGAGCTGCAATGATCCAACATTGAGAGCATTTCATGACCTCCTCATCCGAAATTATACCACTGCAACAGACCATCGGATATGGTACTTTCTTCCCACAGTCTTTGAGACTTTGAGACTCAGAGAAAACTTTGAGAAACAAAGTTATATGTGACCTATTTATACATATTATACACATACACACACACACACACACACACACACACACACACACACACACACACACACACACACACACACACACACACACACACACACACACACACACATGCTAACACACACACACACACACACACACACACACACACACACACACACACACACACACACACACACACACACACACTCACACATTTTGTTAAAGTATCAATTTATGATTGGAATGACGTTTGGAATTGAGTGAATACAATTACGATTTTGAATTTCTAATATTGTATTCACCCTACCATACAGAACTACTCCACATCCGGATTTAAATATTTCATTACGTCACAAGTGTTGGTAAAAGTTTTTTTTTTTAATATGAATGCTATTTAATTTGTGATTGGAATTATGCTGTTTGGAATGAAAATAGAGATATTGAGTTCAAGTGAATGACGAAATGCCGTGAGGGTTTCTACTCTCTAAAAGCGTGACATTCGTGGATCGCCATATGCAGATTCGCCATTGACTGGGTATAGAACCATTCAAACGGGTAGGTTTTTCGTGGAAGTCCTTCACGAACCTGCTGTCCATGTCTGACGTGCGACTGAAGGTGCCCCAGGTATGTGGATTTTTTTGGTTTAATGCTGTAGGATTCAACATTTCTGCATTATTTGTTTGCTTTCGGCTCCCCACACGTGTGTAGCACAGGTACCTCGCTAGTATATACAGTCATGTGAAAAAGTAAGTACACCCCATGTAAAGTTTTGACTTTTTCAACATATTTCAACATACAGATATTTGATCTTCATTTCAACAATATTGATAGATAAAGGTGATAAAATATAACAAATATAATGAAACATTGACATTTTGTAATCCATTGTATAATTTAAATAAACATAAATGCAAATTTCGCATGTGGAAAAAGTAAGTACACCCTTGGCTCGAATAGGTGGTATTTCCCCCTTTGGCAGGAACAACCTCAAGTAGGCATTTCTGAAAACTGTCTACCAGTCTCTGACATCAACGGGGAGAAATTTTTGCCCACCCCTCCATGCAGAAATCTTTCAGCTGTGCGATGTTTGAGGGGTTTCTTGCATGCACAGCTCGTTTCAAATCCTCCCACAACATCTCAATGGGATTTAGATCCGGGCTTTGACTTGGCCATTCCAGAACCCTCCATTTCTTTCTTTTCAGCCATTCCTTGGTGGATATACTGGTATGTTTAGGGTCATTGTCATGTTGCGAGGTCCACCTTCACTTGAGCTTCAACTTTCTGACAGATGGCCTCACATTATCCTCAAGCACCCTCTGGTACAATGAAGAATTCATAGTGGATTCTATGATGGTGAGCTGCCCAGGCCCTGATGCAGCAAAGCTGCCCCAAACAATAATATTTCCACCACCATGCTTTACAGTTGGTATCAGGTTCTTGTGGTCAAATGCTGTCTTTGGTTTTCACCAAACATGTCTTCTGGTACTGTGGCCAAATAGCTCTACCTTTGACTCATCTGTCCAGAGCACATTGTTCCAGAAGTGCTGGTCTTTGCCTAGGTGTTCATTGGCAAACTTTAGTCTTGCCCTGATGTTCTTTATGGACAGCAAAGGTTTCCTCCTGGCACACCTCCCATGTAGATCAAATTTTTGCAGCCTCTTTCTAATGGTAGACTCATGCACTTTGACATCAACAGTGGCAAGAGCTACCTGTAGGTCCCATGATGACATTCTGGGGTTCCTAGAGACTTCTTTCAGCATCTTGCGGTCTGCTCTCGGGCTGAACTAGCTGGGGCGGCCTGGCCTGAACAAGTTGGCAGTTGTTTGGAATCTTCTCCACTTGTAGATGATCTTCCGGACAGTCGAATGATTGATTTCAAATTGTTTGGAGATATTTTTAAATCCATTCCCAGACTCGTAGGCATATTTAACCTTCTTTCTGAAGGCGTCAGAGAGCTCTTTTGATCTTGGCATGGTGACGCTGCACACTTCAACAACAAAGAGCAAACTAACTAAATGTCTGAGGTTTAAATAAGACAGGTTTCTCCAAGATCCTCTTTAACGATGTTCTAATCATTTGCACCTGAGCTGGTGCACCTGATTCGAATTTTAGGTATTTGATGTAGTGATAAATGTCGGGGTGTACTTACTTTTTCGACATGCGAAATTTGCATTTATGTTTATTTAAATTATACAATGGACTACAAAATGTAAATGTTTCATGATATTTGTTATATTATATCACCTTTATTTATCAATATTGTTGAAATGAAGATCAAATAGCTGTATGTTGAAAAAGTCAAAACTTTACATGGGGTGTACTTACTTTTTCACGTGACTGTACATATATATATATATATATATATATATATATATTGTTACAGTTTCCGCGCGACCCTCCTTCCCTTACCAAGGGGAGATTAAGCCCCTTGTTCTTTTTGGGTCGTCGCAACCGTGAGACTGAGTCGCCACTCCCAGGCAGACGCAGGACAGGGTTTCGGGACAATTCTCGCACGTACCAAATACCTATGCCGCCGCGGTAGCGGGGATCAAGTCTCGCACGAACCACGTGTAATTGGAGTACGTCCGAGCGGATGGCGTACCACGTGGTCTGTGCAGTTATCTTGTATTGGAACCCGATTAGAGCGATAATTCGTACCACGCTTAGTCAATAGATGGAAATGATGTGAACGATCAAATGGAAGGAAGAACACAGGTTTATTTACAACTATGCAAGGCGAAGAGACACAGAGCAGGCACTTAAGCAGTCTCAGCTTATTCCCCAGACACGGGCCCGTTCACACTCACAGGGGGAATGAAGAAAGGAAATGTTCATGCGCTGAATGCGCCGGCTCCGTTGTTCAGGAACAGCTTCGCCCGGTGTGGCCCTCCGTGGTCACAGAACGTCCCTCGATGAAGGCAGGCAGGCAGGTGGGAGGGATCTTTGTGGCATGTCTCTCGAACAAAGGCAGGCTGGCGAATATGCGCGTCTCTCGCCCGGCTCAGCGGTTTCTCACAACGCTATTAATCAACGGCGCGCTTTCACTCGCGTAACTCAATAGGGGATTTGCCTCACGCTCAACCGAGCATTCAACTGTTCAAGTGCCTCTCCCCTCAAAAACTACTCAAGCTCATCACCCAGCGCAGGTCCTCCCCAAACTTGTTCAAGCGCCTCTCTCCTCAGAACTGAGATCTCCGAACTTGTTCAAGAGCATCTCCCCTCAAAACTGAGGAGGGGGCTTTGCGCAAAGGGTTATATTGCCACGCCCTTAGCCCGCATCGAAGGTTCCAAACCACGCCTTCTGACGCAGTGCTAAGCCACTCCCTTCGAGCCCTGATTGGCGGCTCGCGTTTACCGCTCACTCCCACTGTCCCGTCCCGCCTGCCTCGACTTGTCAGGCCGGCCTCGTGGTAGTTTGCGCCAAAAACCAAAGCATCGAGGCGGCATAAAGCATTGGAAGGACCTAACTCTCATTATTCTACTCAACGCAAAACTACACAGAGGAAAGGTCTATGCTTACACTTACTAAGAAAGAATATATCTGTGCAGCGTCTGTCCTGTGTTGTCACTGAACTACTTTCTCAAACTTTTGTAAAATCGTACCAAACTTCTGGAATGCACATATCTCTCCCGTCGGTATGTCCTAAGGGTATTCTTTTTGAAAAATTCTCCAATTTTGTTTTATTTGGAATTTTTTTGGGAATTTTCTTTTTTCAACTTCAATTGTTTATAAAAAGTAATATCACGTATATTACAAATACATTTGTGCAAAATAATTGCAGGAGCATGTAACAGCAGTGAATTGAAGACAAGCCAGATGTCCGAGAATTATTTCATTATGTTGAACTTGTGAGAGTGTTAATGAGGAGGAGACAAAGAAAGCAATTCCAGCAGTGAGACAATTGATATCACTGAAGAACCACTGGCCCTTCATTAGCCTTCTCCACTGGGCTTGGCCATTCAGATCTCCATGCGTCTAACAACAACCCTAACAACTAACCCTAACAACTAGGTGCAAACGTCGGGTCAGATCTTTTGCCTGAACTTTCCGTTCTAAACTAACACCACCGTTAATGTTTAGACTGCCAAAACTAACACTCATTCTTTCGGAAAAAGAAAGAAGATAAATAAGTAAATAGATTAAAAAAACCATCGGGACCTCATTTACGAAGCTCCTGCCGAGCTTTCTGGATCATTTTTCTTAGCCGGTGCTTCTGAGCATCAGTGAAATTTGGAGTGTCAGGGTTATTCACAATTTCCTTCAATATAAAATTCAACACCTGAAGATCAGGTAAATGATCTTTCAGTTCAATGTTCCTTTTCCGATAGGAATCTCTCAAAATGTCCCGAAGCTCGTCATCCGAAGGGCTATTTACAGCCTTTGGAATCTGAGAGGACTCCTCTTGGCCCTCACCATCAGATTCCTCATATGGGGAATCAATTGGTGTTTCAGCTTCCTGGTGCACATCACATGATTGCTCAGTTTCAATAAAATAAACTTCTTCAGGAACGTTTTGTGTCGGGGTCACATTTGAAGCTTCTTCGGGATGTGAGGTGGGGGGCTCCAAACATGTTTGTGACATGACCACGATGCTCGGTTCATGGATGTCACTCTCCTTCAGTGGATTTAAATTATCCTCTTTTATTCTCTCTGTGCCCTTATTTTCCTCATTTATTCCTTTTTTAGGGGGAGATTTTAAGTGCTTTTCCTCCTCTTGTGATTGACAGGAGGAAGCTGCGCAATGAACATCCTCGTGTGAGATGACATTGTCTGAAGGATCAGGAACACTCACTGGGATTGGAAAATTAGAATCCACTTTTTCCTTGATGATGTTTGTACTAGTGGAGGTATCCTTTTCCTCTAATAAGGCAAACCTGTTATCACATTGAATTGCAGTGATGGAGTTTTCACTGATTTGCCTTGCCCCAGAAGGTGACACACTTCTTACAGCCGATTTACGTTTTTTTACTTTGGAAACGGTAACAAACCCATCATTTGCGCTGTCCATTGGTTCAACGGGAGGGGGCGTGTCCACTTGTTTACCTGGTTTATCCTGCACATTTGTCGAGCAGGAAACGTTAACATTAATCTGTGAGTCATTGTTTCCCGTTTCGACCATGTTAGGCTGCTCCTTCTGATGGCGGCAAAACCGTTTCATATGTCCCACTGCACCAGAACCAAAGCACTTTAGGGTGTCGGTGGTGATATATACTTGGTAATCGCGACCATTTGTCGTGAATTTTAAAGCAACATTCAAGGAGGGATATTCCTTTTTGAGAACCATAAAAACCTGTCTACGGAAACTCATCACGTGACTGACACGTTCATCCTTACAGCACAAAGGGAGCATTATTAATGGGGACACACATTGCCCATATCGCTGCAGCGCTGCAAGGATTGTATCGGTATCGAGAAATGGTGGTACATTTGAAATAACCATTTTCTGAGCAGGGGTATCCAAGGGATAAACCTTACCAAAGTGTCCGGAGTCGAGGGACAAACCTTGTTGTATGATGAGAGCAACGTGCTCTACATCGAACACGAACACGATAACCCGTTTGTTCATACGCGATGCGGCACGTACCTTATCAAACCCGATCATGTTCCCGATCGCGAGAAAAATGGCTTCTACTGTAATACCCTCCGGTGGAGAACACGCAATGCCATGCTCGCGTGATAATTGCTCAAACGCTGCATATCGCTGCGAAGGAGCAGCCGCCATGTTTGGACACACGAGGCTCGACCTCGTCCTCCCTGCTCGGGAAGAGGAAGTTAGTAATGCACTCCGACTTTCCCAGCTTAGGGAAAGGGAGCGTTAAAAAAAACAAACTAAGCAAATATAAGCGAGAAAAAAAAGGTTTGAATGGAAGAAAATAAGTCGGGGGAAAAAACAACAGGGAACCTGTAGCGGCTACCACTGGGTATACACAATCGCCTTGCACCTACCGAGGACGCGGAGCGATCACCATGCCGGGCTCGCCCAGGACGCCCGGGCATGCCCGCTCTCGACTTGCCAGGCCTCGTCCGGGACGCCCGGGCATGCCCGGGCACGCCCAGGCATGCCCGCTCTCGACTTGCCAGGCCTCGTCCAGGACGCCCGGGCACGCCCCCTCTCGCCTTTCCCGGGCAAACGCTCCAGGATAATGTGTATATATATTGCTGCCCGATAAACGGGCTTTTCAGAGTACCCGAGTTGATTTGACACAATAAAGAAACTCGGACGAATTCCAGCTTTTTGTCGCGTCCATTCTTTCGATTTACGTTGGAGCATAGCTCCTACATTGGTGACCGCCCGACGGTTTGCCCCTGTGCCAACGTCCCACCACTGTGACCCCCAGTCCTACGTCCCCCCAGCGCTTTGCACAGCGGAGTTCGTTTTTGTGCGTCATGACGCACATCGGGGGCCACTCCGGCTGCCGTACGACGGGCCCTTCCGGGTGCTGCGATGGGATGACAAGTCGTTCATCATCGACATCGGCGGCAGGTCGGACCGGATTGCGGTGGACCGCCTCAAGCCGGCGCACGTGGACATCGACCAACCGCCACGGTTGGCCCTTCTGCCGCGGCGAGGCTGCCCCCCACTCGACCGCCCACCACCACATCGGACCCCCCCCCCCCCCCCCCCCCACGACCCGCCAGGGGTCGCTTTGGCCAGGTCATCAAGACCCCCCTTAAATTGACCCTGCCGGTGCAAGTCGATTCTGGGGGGACGTGTGTAGCGGCTACCGCTGGGTATACACAATCGCCTTGCACCTACCGAGGACGCGGAGCGATCACCATGCCGGGCTTGCCCAGGACGCCCGGGCACGCCCCCTCTCGCCTTTCCCGGGCAAACGCTCCGAGATAATGTGTATATTTATTGCTGCCCGATAAACGGGCTTTTCAGAGTACCCGAGTTGATTTGACACAATAAAGAAACTTGGACGAATTCCAGCTTTTTGTCGCGTCCATTCTTTCGATTTACGTTGGAGCATAGCTCCTACAAACCGCCCAAAAACGACGATTACCTTAACCTGCACGATAAGTGTGCTCTAAGGCTCTCTCTCTCATCTCAACATAGAAGGGGAAACACAGGTAAGCTTTACAAATAGAAACAAGGACACGAAGGAGCGAAATGGGGGGTGGGGAGGAGTAGGACAAACAGCCAAGACAGAGCACTCACGACACGAAGCAAGCAGACGCCATGACACCGCACCCAACGCACCGACAGCCGACAGGTGGCGACAGAGAGAGAGAGAGAGACAGAGAGAGAGAGAGAGAGAGAGAGAGATAGAGAGATAGAGAGAGAGCGAGAGAGAGAGAGAAAGAGAGAGAAAGAGAGAGACAGAGAGAGAGAGAGAGAGAGAGAGAGGGAGACTTTGACTTTTAAGGTCGTTTATTACAAAGGTATAAAAAAGCACAACAAACCAAGTAATACAATAAATTGCAGTCAACAAAATAATTAAATCAAGGAATTGAAAAACATGACATTAATTAGAGCAGCAAAAAAAGTTCATCTCCCTCCACCTTACACAGGATTTCAGCTTTGCACCATTTTTGAATAAAGTGATCAAGCCGAGAAGTCTCTCGGTAGAAATTAAATTCAATTTTAAGGCAGGCAGACACAAGGCCTTTAAAGGCTAACAAAATACTGCATTCCAGTGAGCTTGTCCCAGAAACCCGACTCTTCCACGTAATATATATCGCGAGTTTCGCCTCGGCAAGTAAAAAATTTACGATTTGAGAACCGACATTCTCGTTAGACACAGGCATGCAGTACACAAAAAGATAAGAAGAAAAACAAAAACCAAAATTCTGGAAGACATATTTCAGGAGTTGAAAAAGTGGAGCCAGCCTTTGGCATCCGACATAAGCGTGGAAAATGTCCTCGGAGTGAAGGCAAAAAGGGCAGTCTTCAGATATCACGAGATACTGTCTTTTAAGAAACGCGTTGGAAGGCAAGGAATAGTGTGCAAGCCTCCACTGTATATCTCCGGCACGTTTAGACACAGGTAACGTGTACATCGAAGGCCAGGTAGGAGAGGATGGAGCCCCTGCAGGTAGAAGCTCTTTCCAGTGGGTGGTCAGTGGGCTATTGGGGTTAGCAGAGATGACAACATTGAGACATTGCACGTACAAAGTAGCCTTTGCACAGGCTTGTAGAGGCTTTGTGGAAGGAACACCAGAAAAACAAAAATCAGGGAAGTCAGGGTGCATTGTTTTTGTGTTCTGAACATCATGCAGTAGAGGCCACGATAAATTAAAAGAGTTGAACACTTTAACAATTGAACGAAGAAGTTGTCCAATTAGTCGGGTTGAAGTAACATTGCATACTTCCGAAATCTGGTTAGGGGTCTGCCATCCAGAATAAGTATAATTAACAAAATCCTTGACAAGAAAAAAACCAGATTCGATAAAGGATTGAATTAGGGACCTACTTTGGCAGTCTTAAAGAATATCCTTATCCTTATATGATAAAGAAAACTCCACTTTTGTTCTCACGCAGGGTTTATTAAAACTTGAGGGTAGGGCATAAACGAACTGATTCAAGATAATTACTATACTAAGAAACAAACTGAACTTTAACGAAGCATCCTTTTCTGCCGGTCGTGGCACTCCACAATCTTCTCCTGAGCAGATCTTCTCCGTTCCCCTTGGCCAGCGCTGCTCCTTTTCCTCGAAGTCCCTTTTCTTATCTATCTATAATTCCAGCAATCTCTGTGTGTCTGTGTGTCTGTGTGTCTGTGTGTCTGTGTGTCTGTGTGTCTGTGTGTCTGTGTGTCTGTGTGTTTGTCTGTGACCGCTGTTTCTCGACAACCACGGGTCCGATATACTTGAAACTTGCCAGGTATATTGCTGGGGACCCGAGGATGTGCCTTTTCAAGGTTTCATATTAATCGGACAATTACTTACCGAGATATGTCCAAAAAACGCTTCAACCAATCAGAGAGCAGCGAGCTATCACGTGTGCCGAACGTGGCGATCAGACTCTGCCTCGGACGGCACATTTGACAGCGTATTCATTTATTTCACGTTGGAAAACTATGTTGCCGTTAAACTATGTTTTAAAACGAATTCAAACTGCGATTAAATTAAAACGATTCATCCTAACTGCGATTTGCGAACTTCCGGACAGTGACGACTTATCTTCCGGCAGCCAATCACAGAACGCTCTGTTGCGTAGGCGTGGCCGATGTGAGACGAGCGGAGCTGAGCGCGTTACGAGCTGACCGCCATTACGGTACGTAATTCGATTTCTTATGCGCATTATTTCTCCCAATTCAGTCAGAGCGAAGGGCGGAAGCGAAGAGCGTTGCTTTTTTTGTTTACGGGCGTACGGGCGGGGTAGAGCGTACGGGTAGCGTTTTTTTTTTTTTTGGGCCACGGAACGGGCACCCACGTACGGGCAATGCCCTAGTATCATAAATGCTTAGTTCCTTATATGAGCATGGAATTCAAGACTCCGCACAGACTCTCCGGCTCGGACAGTGAGACACTCTGGTTTCTATCTTGGAGAATTCTAAGAGCCATTTTAGACAGTTGTTATCTGTTAAAATGATAAAGCACCTTTATCTGTTCCCCACAGGTCATTCCCTTTTTGACCCATCCGAAACAGGAATGTTCCTCTCCAAGTTTCATTTCACAGAGAAAAACACATTTTAAGAAGAGGAGAATATAAATAATTATATGCCTCCACAGCAGTCATGGCAAAATAGGCTGTTGTAGAAAACGGGTTCACACATTAAGTTCCAAAATTTATATGTATCCTTGTTTCGTACTGGAAGGAGGCACTGACCGGAATTCACGAGACTTCGATAAAAAGAGGGCAGCAAGGAGATGTCTATTCGCTGCAGATCGAGTAGAAAGAGCTCGGGGCCACACCTGAGCTTACCGGCTTGCTGCAACAAGCAAGAAGCCAGGGGCCACCAAGACAGGACTTCCTTGTAGAGAAGTTGGCGCAAGGTGGTTAGTCGAAAAGCCAGTATTTTACTGGTAATGTCCACAAGTCCTTGACCTCCTATGTCCAAGGGGACACTTAGAAGATCAGCTCAAAGCCGGTGCATGCCGTTCCAGAAAAACTAACAAGGATACGCTGCAAGTTAATGACTAGCGATTTGGGCGGTTGTAAGACAGCCATCCGATGCCAGAGTTTGGAAGCAGCCAAGTTATTAATTATCAGCACTCGACCTCTATAAGACAGCAGGCTGGACAATCTTTTCCAACAATTAAGGATATGGGAGATCTGATCAACCATCTGATCCCAGTTCTTTAAGGAAAAGGTCTCATTCCCAAGAAACACACCGAGATGGTTAACACCATGATACCTCCACTGAAAAGCATTAGGCAGGGAAGGTGGGATAAATAACCGAGAAGGACCAAGACACAAGGCTTTACTCTAACTCCAATTGACAGTAGCAGAAGATGCCAAATTGAATTCACATAGAGCACTTGTGAGGGCAGCAATGTCAGACTGAGTGTTAGCAATCACACACAAATCATCAGCATACGCGAGCACCTTGACAGGATTAGCAAGAGGTGTCACCAAGAACCCAGAAAGTTTGTGGCATAAGTGAATCAGCAAGGGTTCAATGGAAAGTGAATACAGGTACCCGGAAAGAGGGCAGCCTTGTCTAATACCTCGCTGAATAGGAAAGGGTGGACATAAACTGTTGTTGATGTTCACCAAACTAAAGCTGTTGTGATACAGCAGCTTGATACAAAAAATAAAGAAGGAACCAAACCCAAACCCCTTCAAAACTTCAAGTAAATACGAATGGTCAACACTATCAAAGGCCTTTGTCCTGATCTAAAAAGATCAGCCCGGTGTTAACATTCTGACAATGACAAATCGAAATCAAATCGCAAACAGAAAAAATATTGTCAAATATCGATCTGCCGGGAATACAATAAGACTGGTCGGGGGATACAACGTGTTTGATTAAGGTTTTTATGCGATTAGCGAGTAACTTAGACAGGATTTTGTAATCGGTACAAAGTAGAGAGATCGGGCACCAGTTCTCAACAAGTTGAAGATCTCCCTTTTTAGGGATTAATGAAATGACGGCACGTCTGCAGCTCAAGGGAAATTCACCAGTTTGTATGCTTTCTATGAAGACAATTAGTAGACATGGTCCCAGCAAATCCCAAAAGGTGCTGTAGAATTCCACTGGCAACCCGTCTAAGCCAGGTGCCCTGCTGGTGGGCAAGGTCTTTAAAACACCAGTGAGTTCGTCCAATGTTATTTCACCTTCAGCAGTCGAATTCTGGGTCTCAGTAAGTGTAGGCAAGGATGCGGTAAATGAATGTATATGGTTTGGGAAAGTGTGCTTGGAGGAGTGGAGGTGAGAAAAGAAAGTCTTAATAATAAGTTTAATGTCACTTGGATCAGTCAAAATCCTTCTGCCAGCAGAACGCAAGGACAATATTTGTTTTTGTTTTTTTTGAGGCAGTTTCCAGCTTGAAGAAAAGTCTGCTCGGGTTATTTAGTTGTTGCAAATGAGTCATTCTCATCCGAAGGAGTGCACCCTTTGCACGTTCGGCCAGTAATTCATTTAACAGGGCTTTCTTTTCATACAACGTCTGCTGATGCCCATTATTACTAGAGGAGGACACTTTGTTTTGCAAGTGAAGAATTTGTGTCTTCACCAGATCTATATTTGCATCGTGATCCCGAGTACTGTGTCGTGAGAAATTTTGACAAAAAACTCTAATTTGAGCTTTAGCGTTGTCCCACCACTGACGTAAACACGAGAACTCTTTATCCATCGTGATGTAATGTGCCCAAAAGGCCCTAAAGGATGCAACAAAGAATTCGTTTTGAAGAAGTGTTGTGTTGAACTTCCAATAAGGGCTCACCACCTTTATGAGTGGCAACTGAAAATGCATAGTGATGATGTGGTGATCGGAAAACCCAGATGGGAGAATAGAGGTGTTTAAAACGAGGTTGAGGAAATGGTCAGAAACGTACAATTTATCAAGTCGAGCTAGCGACACTAAGTTGTTAGAGCAGCGACACCAAGTAAATTGTTGCTGCATCGGATGTTGCAATCTCCAAATGTCTGTCAACTTCAATCTTGAGATTGAGCGAACGAGAGGTCTTGTACTGGCTGCATGTGGCTCAGCCCCATTCCTATCAAGGGAGGGGTTAAGTGTGCAATTGAAATCTCCTCCTAGACATAGAAAGTGGTCAGGGGGAACACCAGCAAGATACGAGTCAAGACAGTCAAAAAAGGAAGATCTTTCAGCATTTGTACTTGGTGCATACACATTGATTATTGTGAAAAGCTGCTGACCAACAGAGAAAGTCAGCGAAGCTAAATATCCCTTCACAATTTCTTTAAAGGAAACCGAAGTCAAAGGAAGAGTTTGCCGAAAGAAGATGGCTATCCCAGCAATTGGGCTTGATAGATTGCTAAAGAACCATAGTCCTTTAAGAAACAACTCCCACTCAGCTGAAGAACCTTCAGTAGAATGAGCTTCCTGGAACAACAAGATGTCAACCTTGTTACACTCGATTAGTTGTTTAACTTGCATTTTACGAAGAGACGTACGACCGCCGTTGATATTAAGGCTGGCAATGCATAGTTTCATTGTGATGAGGCACCGGCAGGACATCAACCATGGTCTTTGAGTTCGCTCCGAGCACGACTTAGAAATTTCCTTAACAGGTGACGTTGAGGGTCTGCAATAATAATAATAATAATGCATTTATTTTATATAGCGCTTTTCAGGAAGCCCAAAGACGCTTTGACAGAGTGCAAAACATAACGCATAGCAAAACATAAAGACAATTGCAAAAAAAGAAGAATCAATAGGGAAATATTCAAAGCACAAAGGAGGGAGAAGGAGAGGAGATAGTCAGGGGTTAGATGCTGTGGGTTAAATGTTGAATGCAGTGTTGAACAGGTGGGTCTTGAGTGATGTTTTGAATGTGGTGAGTGAGGAGGAGTCTCTGATGGTGTGAGGTAGCGAGTTCCAGAGGGTGGGAGCAGCGATGGAGAAGGCCCTGTCCCCCCAGGATCTAAATTTGGTCCGGATGGGGGGGGTCAGGAGGTTGGTACCAGCAGAGCGGAGGTTGCGGGTGGGAGTGTGTCTGGAGAGGAGGTCAGCCAGGTAGGATGGGGCCAGGTTATGGAGGGCTTTGTAGGTCAAGAGGAGGATTTTGTACTGGATTCTCTGGGAGATGGGGAGCCAGTGAAGCTTGTAAAGGACGGGGGTGATGTGGTCACGGGTCCGGGAATGGGTGAGTAGACGGGCAGCGGAGTTCTGAATGTATTGGAGTTTATTGGTGATTGTTGAGGGTGAACCATAAAGGAGGCTATTGCAGTAGTCCAGACGGGAAGTGATGAAGGCGATGAAGGCGATGAAGGCGATGAAGGCGACAATCCGGTCTAGAAATCATTAGTCGAACCACTTGAATGAAATCTTCTAGGACTAGAAAATAATCTTTAATTTTGACCCCCTTTTTGCGAAAACTTTTGTGTAAGAAGGCGTGAACGGCATCAGGGGATACTGAGGATTCAACCTCAAGGTTGTGAGGAGGAATATCGCTGCCTGTGTCACTTAGGGTCGCAGCAACAGAAGATGTTCCATCAGACTCGTAACCCATGCTGTCAACCACAAATTCCCACGGTTCTTCAGTAGCAATTTGTTCGGATGTTGCAGGTACAGCCACCTCCAGATCACAACCAATTTGTACATCCGGTGCATCGATTTTAACTGTGGCATCTGTGCATGGTGGGGGTTGGGAGAGGGTCTCATCGACTCCACGAGGGATCTCCGGTTCATCAAGCACAGTGGGAGTAACAGTTTCATGTGTACTCACAACAGGAGTACAGGGCTGCTCAGGAGGTGAGTCTGTGGGAATGGGTTTAGGTGATTGTTTGGCAGGTGTTCTTACCGCTTGCGCATAGGAAGGAAACCTCTTGGGTTTCACTTGATTGTACAATACGTCGGGCACCTCCGTCGGGGCCACACAACCTGTATTCTGATCATTTGTTGCACTGGGAACATTGGGAAGGATTGACGCACTATTTTGTTGAGGCTCAGGTAGTGGTGGTGATGATGATGATGGTGATGTCTCCTGACATTCAACCAACATCTCATCAATAATAATAGACCCTTCATTTGCACAACTATTTGATGGAACCATACCACCTTGTGCACTTTGGATTAAAAATCCATCATTGGAGAGTAATCCATCTTTTTCTCGCTACCTTGAGGTTCCTCCGCTACTGCACCACTCGTATCCAGTACAACTACTTTGGGGGCACTAGTGGGGCTACGAAGAGTGGAGGCTCTACGTTTTTTTGCCACAGTCACAAAACCCTCCTCACTCTGTAAGGACACAGTGTCAGCGGAAACGTTTGAGACACTGGGTGTCACCTCCTCCACCACACAAAGTAGTGGGTTGTTGACCGTTTTACAATCTTGATCAACGTGTCCTGCTTCCCCACACTTTGAACAAGCAGCTTTCGGACAAAATCTCTTTAAATGCCCAAAAGCCCCACAGAGAAAACATGTTAAGGTCGCTGATGAAGCGTATATTTGATAATCACAGTCATCAATTTTAATCTTAAATTAAATCTTTAAACCCGTATCATCCCCACGGTCTGGAAGAACCATGTGAAGCTGCCGTCTTAAGCTCATCACGTGCTTCGCTTTTTCATGGCGGCACCCGAGGGGGATCATCGAGATTCTCGAAACGATTGTACCATGTCGAGACAAAACCGACACGAGTTTTTGAGAGAGAGAGAGAGAGAGAGAGAGAGAGAGAGAGAGAGAGAGAGAGAGAGAGAGAGTGAGAGTGAGAGTGAGAGTGTGAGAGAGAGTGAGAGTGATTATTTTCATTGCCGGGACATCCATCGGGGAGGCCATAACAAAGTGACCACTCTCTGTAGTTAACCCAGAACTCACGACATCGTGACCCAGATGCTCATCCGCAACGAAGACCACAACCTTCTGGTTCATACGTGAAGCAGCACATACATGTTCAATTCCGATAACCTTTCCAACCGCCAAGACGATCTCTTCGGTCTGAATCCCTTCAGGAGGGACACAAACCAGAGCATGTTTGCGGGTTAACGATTCGAACGCAGCGTCTTGCTGCGAACAAGTCGTCGCCATGACTAAAACAAAAGAACTCCGTTTTACCCGAACACCTCGGGTTGAGGAGATTAAAAATAAAAAAAAGGAAAGGTAGTAATAATTAAACCAAACGAGAGAAAATAAATATGATTTAAAGTGGAACGTTGATACTCTGGCAAGATGCCGGATTAACGACAAAGAGAAAAAAACGAAACCAAAATGTTATCACGATAACCAACGCCCAGAACAGGGAAAGGCCTACTGCCAATGCCTCCAAATAGCTGCTCTCTCTCTCTCTCTCTCTCTCTCTTGTCTCGACAAAGAGAGGAAAACACGGGGAAAACTCCACAAACACATACAAGACACAAAGGGAGCGAAATGGGGATGGGAAAGATGCCAACACAGCACAGTACTCACAGCTCAGTGCACACAGCCGCCATGACGCCACGCCCGACTCAAACGGCCTGCAGGGGGCGAGAGAGAGAGAGACAGAGAGAGCGACAGAGAGACTTTGACTTTTTAGTCCTTTTATTACAAAAATATAAAAGTAACAATATACACGTTTTGCAATAAAATCAATAATGCCAACAAAAAGAAAAAAAGAAAAAGAAGAAGCACCCAATGATCATCAAATAAAAAACAATCAGTATTTCACAACAGTATTCTAAATTCATTTTCTTTAACCTCACAAAACCCACCAACACACCAAGTATCAACAAAGTTATGAAAATTTCCGGACTCGTTGGACAGGGTAAATTCCAGTTTCAATCTTGCTGAGATTAATGCATTCAAACACAACATGATATTGCAGTGCTCTATCGGTTTGCCAGATAGTTTGTCTTTTCTTGTTAAATAAACAGCAAGCTTCGCAGTTGCTATTAGGAAACTAAACAGTTTAGATGCAGGATTCTGTTTAGGGGCAAAACCAAAGACGAAACTTCTCAAAGAAAAGGTAACATGCATTTCATGTGCAATGTAATTCAACCAATGAAACAAAGGAAATAATCGGATACAGTCTATGAATGCGTGAAACAAGTCCTCATTGACTGTACAGAAGGGACAACAAACAGATACAGGAGAAAAATGTCTAATAAACGTGTTAGAGGGAACAATCCAGTGGGCCAAACGCCACTGGAGATCACCTGTTCTTTTGGATGTGGGCTCACTGTACATGGCTTCCCAGATAGGTTCGGAGGGGGGTCCTCCGGGTAACAATCCTTTCCATCGGGTAACTCCATTTAACGAAGGGTTCCCATTTAACAGCTTGAGGCACATCTTGTAGATGCCCTTGCTGTCCATTGTCTGGAAAAGCTTTGACCCATCGCTAACAGGGGGCAAATCGTTTTGAATGGGTTCAACAATTAATTTAGGCACTGTCGGCTCATTTAGATCTTCTTCTGTACCTCGAGTCCAAGTTAGGCCAAGTTGCCGTCCCAACTGAATCATTTTCCTCAAAATTTTTGCAATCATCCTATGGGACCAAATCCCTGTCAGGTCGGCGATTTCACTTACGGATTTCCAACCATACCCTGAGTCATGTCGGAGATGCCGCACCTTCACAATACCAGCTGCTATAAAGTGTTGGCAAAAATCTCGACTCTTTGGAATGTCGGGAAAGAGAGGGTTATAGAACAAAGGCTCGTGTGCCAGCATTTTCGTTACATATGTGTCCGCCTGACGACTCACAGAAAGGCTCTGCCAGGCATTTAAGAGGCTTTGGTAAAAAGCAGGGAGAACCGATATGTCGACATGCTGGAGGTTCATTTGAAAGAGTTCAAACCCGTACCCGAGCCTACCCGCTCGCTGCAGTACAAGGCGTGCAGGGAGCCGGCCTGGCAGATGTTCCATGTAGAGGAGACGTTGAATGGACCGCAGCCGGAAGGCCATTAGGCGGGCTTTGATGTCGACGAGGTTGTGGCCACCCTCAGCCGAGGGGCGACATATCACATCGGGTCGTAGCCAGTGGTAGCCTCCCCAGAAGAAGTCCACCAGTTTGCCCTGGAGTGCTTTGAGTAGGGCCTCCGGCGGTTGCAGGCAGATGAACCTATGCCACAACATTGTGGCAACTAAGTTGTTGATCACTAGCACACGGCCCTTGAAGGACAAATGAGGTAAAACCCTTTTCCATCGGTTCAATCTTTCTCCCACTTGCTCAATTACCCCGTCCCAATTTCTTTGAGCATACTGTGGGGAACCAAGGAATATGCCCAAGTACTTAATTCCCTCACTTCCCCACAGCAACCCTGCGGGGAGGGATGGGGGCGGCTGTGGTACAGGCTGAAGAAGGTTGCGATAAAGGGAGGGTATCCATAACGTCTTGCTCTTGTTCCAATTGATTTTTAAAGAGGAGGCAGCGTGAAACTTTGACAGGCACCCAACAACGATATCAATATCATCCTTATCTTTTACAAAGATGCAGACGTCATCCGCATAAGCACATAGGGTTAGCGGTGCACTCATGGGAGTGAGTGCTATTCCAGAAATCTTCTTTCTCAGTAGATTGAGAAGAGGCTCTAAAGAAAGAGCAAACAATAAACCAGAGACTGGGCACCCTTGCCGGACCCCTCTCCGAACCTTGATGGGGGGAGCCAGCACATTATTAATCTTAATTAAACTAAATACATCCGTGTATAGCAAGGAAATGTAGGAACGAAAGTTTGCTCCGAGGCCGCATGCCTGTAACACATGATGCATAAACTTATGGTCGATACTGTCAAATGCCTTTTCAAGATCAAGCGACATCATTCCAAAGTCTTCTTTAACACGGTTACCATCAATGAGATCTCTGATTAAAGAAATATTATCATGGATGGATCTTCCAGGAACACAGTAACTCTGTTCTGGCAGTACTAGGTCACCAATAACCTTTTTTAGTCGATTAGCTAGTACTTTTGAAAAAAGCTTGTAGTCCGTGCACAGCAGGGAGATCGGTCGCCAGTTCACCAAAAGTCGGGGATCTTCAGTTTTCGGGAGCAAGCACACTACGGCTCTTCTTAGACTCAGCGGCATTATACCAGTCTGTATAGAAGTGTCCAAAACATTCAGCAACTCAGGGCCTAAAAGGTCCCAAAATGTCAGAAAGAATTCGGGAGGTAGACCGTCAATACCCGGAGCTTTCCCTGAATCCATGGCAGCAAGAGCACAGGTTAGCTCAAGGAGGGTGATTGGTAGGTCAAGCTCCAACCGTTGAGCCTCAGTTAGGGAGGGGAGGTGAGAGGTTAAATCCATCATTGTATCATTACAAACAGTCTGCTCCTCAAAAAGTTTTGTAAAGAATTCAATAATGTTTATTCTAACATCATCCTCGTTGACAACAACGTTGCCTCTTGAGTCCAAAACAGAAGAGATTAGCCGTGATGGCTTGCTTAAGGATTCTAAATGAAAGAAAGACTTGTTTGGGGTGTCTGATAACTTTACATTCTGTATTCTAAGTCTAATTAATGTTCCGGCTGCTTTCTCTTGAACCAACTCCCTTAAAAGAGCTTTCTTTACAAGCAATAACCGGTAATTGGCATCATTGTTTTCATGAGCCAATTTATTCTCCAAATGTAGAATATCCAATTCCAACCGGGCCATTGTAATGTGCTTGTCGTTTGTGCTGTGTGATTGGAAACATTGACAAAAAACCCGAATTTGAGATTTCATGTTATCCCACCATATGCTGGATGAAGAAAAGGAAGATTTCTTTGCTACTAGACTTGCCCAGAAAACACGAAAGGCTTCCTTAAACATACCATCTTCTAGAAGTCTAACATTAAACTTCCAATAAGCGCTCCTACTTGCGGGTTGAGGAAAGGAAAGGTTTAGGGTTACCATATGATGGTCTGAAAACACGGAAGGAAAAATATTTGAAGAAACCGCAGTATTTTTAAAGGGTACGTTGATGTACCATCTGTCAAGCCTTGCCAAGGATACTCGACTATTGGCGCATCGACACCAGGTGTACTGGGATGTGCTTGGGTGGTGCAACCGCCAAACATCAACGAGGCCCATTGTGCTAAAAAAATTGGATAAGTATACATGGGACTCAGGATGGGGTTCGGCAGAATTTCTGTCAACCGATGGGTCGAAGGTGCAATTGAAATCACCTCCGACACACACACAATGATCAAAATCAACTGATCTTAAGTGATTTATCATTGCGGTGAAGAAGGACTTACGCTCTACGCTATCACTTGGCGCATACACATTAAAAATGGTGTAATGGAAGTTATGGCTTACTAGTTTGAGAGAGCTAAGCCGACCATTTATTACCTCCTGAAAATGGCATGACTCACACACGAGGCCTGGCTTCAGCAAGAAGCCGATTCCAGCAGATGAAGCTGATAAATTGCTGAAATAGCATTGGCTCTTAAAAAGTTGATGCCAGTTATGTTCCACATTTGGTGTGATGTGAGTTTCTTGAAGTAAGATCACATCCACCTTTTTCCGTTGAAATATGTTTTTTACTTGAACCTGGCGGAGGTGTCTAGCACCACCACCGTTAATATTTAAGGTTGCGAGTTTTATAGTTTTCATCCTGTATTGATGAATCCAGCCTGTGGCTGGGAACACTCTACACCTGCACGTGTGATGAATTTTCTTAACCTGTGGTATTGTGACTTATTCAGGTCAAATTGTTCAGGCGTTTTAATTATGGATTTTGCAGTGTGGATGAATGCAGCCAAATCGTCAAAATGGTCTTTAATGACTATGTTACGCTGTCTGTACGTTTCGGCTAGAAACGACACGATGTGTTGGGGGGGTATCTGTGACTGAGATGCTGATGACTGTGACAGCTCAGTCACTTCCACCTCGTCCTCAGACTCTGACAGGTCTGATAATGTCCCACCTGGATCTTGGGCCTTACTTGCAGCTCTCACGAGCTCCTCTGGAGGCATCTCCTGAGATTTCGTTGGGTACTCTGGTACACACTCACGAGCAGACTGGTGCTTACTTTCTTTATGTGTGCTTTGGCAAATGGCTGCAGATCTCTGCGTAGCCGGGGTTACGATTTCTGTTTGTGAGACAGAGCAATTTGTTTGGTCACCAGTCCGCTCAGCTACTGGAGGGGGGACCGGTGGGGCTTCGCGTTCAGGCTCAAAAATGGCCGCATTGTTCGGATCAATGTCGGCTTTATTCTCAGAGCTTGGGAAATCAGTAACATCTTCTTTACCACTTTGGCGTTCGATATTTTCGTTTGCTGTAAACGTTTTGCCCTCTTTTGCAGAGACAGTGTCTCTGCCCAAGACAGCCTTCTTTATCGCACCATCAGGGCTATTTGTTAGTGGTGCTTTCCGTTTTTTGGTCAGTATGACAAGTTCTTCATTCATGGGTTCGTCAGCAGTACTAGCATCACCAAGTGCCATCTCACTGGGTTTGGGTAGCACCGGGGCGTCGGGAAGCACGGTCGGGGCGTCAGGAAGCACAGTCGTGGCGTCGGGAAGCACAGTCGGGGCTTCGGGAAGCACGGTTGGGGCTTCGGGTAGCACGGTTGGGGCTTCAGGTAGCACGGTTGGGGCTTCGGGAAGCGTAGTCGGGACCTCGGGAAGCACAGTTGGGACATCAGGAAGCACAGTCGGGGCGTCGGGAAGCACGGTCGGGGCTTCAGGTAGCACGGTTTGAGCGCCAGGAAGCACGGTTTGAGCGTCGGGGAGCACGGTTTGAGCGTCGGGGAGCACGGTCGAGGCGTGAGGAAGCACGGTCGAGGCGTGGGGAAGCACGGTCGAGGCGTGAGGAAGCACGGTCGAGGCATGAGGAAGCACGGTCGGGGCGTTTTCTTTTTTACAGCCCACATTGGTGTGTCCCAATTTGCCGCACTTCGTACAAGATGCTTTGGGACAAAACCTTTTAACGTGTCCGAAGGCTCCACAAAGGAAGCACGTTAAGGTGCCTGACGAAGCGTACATTTGATATTGACGATCATTTACCGAAATTTTAAACGAGATGTTTAGTCCTGTATCGTCGCCGCGATCAGGAAGCACCATGAATACTTGTCTCCGGAAACTCATAACATGTTTCATTCGTTCATCCCGACATCCCAGGGGAATCATCGAGATTCGGGAAACAACAGTTCCATACCGGGTCAGAACAGCCATTAATTTATCATCTGTGATAAACGGAGCGACATTTGAAATAATAACTTTAATCGCCGGTGTGTCCATCGGGGAAACCATGACGAACTGCCCACCTTTCAATGACAGACCGGTACTAACAACATCATGCACGAACTTCTCGTCCGACACGAAAACAACAAACTTTTGGTTCATCCGCGACGCGGCGCGGACATTTTCATCGCCGATAACATTCCCTACAGCTAGGATAATGTCCTCGGTAGGAACACCTTCGGGAGGGACACACACGAAAGCATGCTTCCTTGTTAGGGTTTCAAACCCTTCCTGCCGTGCACGAACACTCGCCATAACGGCGATGTTTCACCTTTCCACCTTGACCAGGCGGAAAGGACACAAAATAAATAAAGTCGAAATGAAATAATGAATAATAAAGTTCACACGACGCGAGTAAGGTAAACAGCACCGACGGAGCAGGTAAACTGAACCGAACGGGTCTGCTCTCACCTTTGGGCTCTTCTCTCACTCTCTCTGTCTCAAAGGGGGGAAAGGGGTACAGGTGGTAAAGAAGGACACGACAAAGGCGCGATAGGAAAGGAAGGAATGGGGGGGGGGGGGGGACAACACAACACAAGCACGGAGCTACAGCACACGAACACCAGTGCACGCCATCTTGCCACGCCCAACACACGAACGGCCAGCAGGGGGCGCGAGAGAGAAGAGAGAGAGAGAGAGAGAGAGAGAGAGAGAGAGAGAGAGAGAGAGAGAGAGAGAGAGAGAGAGAGACAGACAGACAGACAGAATTTTGAATTTGCAACACCATTTATTTCACAAAAAAACACACCAGGTCAAGTTACATTTTTACAGGAGAGAAAAAAATAGAAAAAAACAACAGTTCTTAATGTTAAAAAGAAAAGCACAAATTCGATTCATTCACAACACATAAGGCTTCATTGATACACCATTTGCATTCAAAGAGTTTGACATTTTCATTCGCCACATAATAATCAAACTCTAACCTTATTCTTGCAGACACCAGCCCTTTAAACATAGGTACAACATCGAACCCATGCCCATTATCAATTTTAATTTTCCTCGATTTATATATTGAGTATTTTGCTACAGCAGCTAAGAAGTTTAGGAGGACACCAGAGTCCTTGCAGGAGGGTCTGAAAGATACACCAAAAATAAAAGAATGTGAAGTAAAAGGAAAAGACAACTGATCAAAAAGGTGTGTGAGAATCAAGAAAAGAGGTATTAGTCTTTCGCATTTCACATAGGCATGAAAGAGATCCTCCTTCTGTACACAGAAGGGGCATGCTACTGGCACTGAGCTGTCAAGGTGATGAACAAAGGTGTTCGTAGGGAGAGCCCAATGTGCTAGTCTCCACTGGATATCTGCGAGGAACCCGTAAATAGGTAATTTGTACATATTAGGCCACAGTGGCGTGGCAGGAGACCCTGGCCCTAACCTTTCGGACCACAAGGCCACTCTTGTTACTCCGGAGAAGGGTGATGCTTGGTTTTCTCGAAGGAGCTTGTGAATACCAGCCTTTGTTGCCAAATGAAAAGGAGAGACAAGTTCACCATTCGACTGGAGAGCTGGGAGCACCTTAATTTCAGGGAAAGACAGCCGAACATCCTCGACATTGTTTATACCTTCCCAGCCAATATTTAACTCCTTAAACTTCCTCTTGACGATGCGTATAATTTGGCTGACAATACGCACGGATCTTAAACCAAGAATGGCCGCCACCCTGCCAGCAGACATCCATTTTGTCCCAGATGTATCCCTCAGGTCACAAACTTTGCCAATTCCTCCTTGAGTAAATTTCCTAATCAAAGTCGGACTATGAGGAATGCATGGAAAAAACCCGTTATAGAAAATAGGCTCTTGGATAAACATCCGGCAATTATAAGCCTCAAGGCAACGATGAACCCCAAAACCTTTCCAAACTCTCAGCAAGCCCTGATAAAAAGTTGGGATTGAAACTAAGCTGACACGGTCAAGGTTCACCAGGAACAAGTGCCTATCATAACACAGGCCTCCCGCTTGTTGCAACAAGAAAAACGCAAATGAGCGCCAGGGCAGCTCTTCAGCATACAACAGACGTTGCACAGACTGTAGGCGAAAAGCCATAAGCCGGGTGGACACCTCCACAATTCCATGTCCACCCTCCTTCCGAGGATGGTACAGTATTTGCGGCCGAAGCCAGTGGTATCCATTCCAAAAGAAATTAACCAAGACCCGCTGGATGGCTGGTATCAACTCCTTGGGTGGCTGCAAGGCAATTAGTTTATGCCATAATCTTGCTGCTATCAAGTTATTTATAACAAGAGAGCGGCCTTTATAAGAAAGAGATCGCAGCAGTCCTTCCCATCGTTTCAACCGGTGTGTAATTTGTTCAATCATTCCTTCCCAGTTCTTCGTTTCTACTTCCTGGTTGCCAAGATAGACACCAAGATATTTGACTCCATCTGTTTTCCACTCTAGATTATGTGGGAGTGACGGTGGCAGTGTTAAAGAAAGGTTATCTGAACCGCACCATAAGGCTACACTCTTGCCCCAATTTACTTCGGCGGAAGAGGCCGCAGAGTAGTCTTTAAAGCAACGCTGCACCGCAGCAACACTACTTGGGCCCTTAATCAGAACACATACATCATCAGCATAAGCTGTGACCACAAATCTTGAACCAAAAACGGCTCCCACATCCTGAGTTATTCGCTGCCTGATGGATGCTAAGAGTGGTTCAAGGGCAATTATATACAGAAGTCCAGAAAGGGGACACCCTTGACGGATACCCCGACGGAAAGGAAAAGGGGGACATAAACTGTTGTTTACTTTCATCATGCAGAAGGTGTTAGTGTATAACAGCTTGACATAGGAAATGAAAGTTTCGCCAAAACCCATCCGCTCCAGAACAGAAAACAAATATGTATGATCAACACGATCAAAAGCCTTTGTTTGGTCAAGAAACAACAACCCAAAACTGGCACGCAAGTACTTATTACAAGAAATAATATCCCTTATCAGAAAAATATTGTCATAAATTGACCTTCCTGGTACACAGTAGGTCTGGTCAGGGTGCACAATAGAGCTGATCACAGTTCCCAAACGGTTTGCTAAGGCCTTCGACAAAAGCTTGTAATCCGCACACAGCAATGAGACAGGCCGCCAGTTCTCGACTAGTTGAGTGTCCCCAGCCTTTGGCAACAGGCAAATGACTGCTCTTCTGCAGGACAGGGGAAGCTCTCCAACATGAAGGCATTCATCAAATACCTCAAGCAGGTCAGGTCCCACAAGTTTCCAAAAAGTCTTATAGAACTCTCCGGGCAAACCATCAATCCCAGAGGCTTTACCATCCTTCAAGCTCCGCATAGCAGTTTCAAGTTCAGCAGCCGAAACTGACATGTTCAATGTGCGTTGCTGGTCTTCCTCAAGTCTTGGAAGCCCGGTAGTCAGCTCCTGCAAGGTCTCATTACTTATGCTCTGGGGGGAGTACAAGTTTGTATAAAAACCCTTCAAAACAGACTTAATCTCCTGTTGGGAGGTCACTATTGGCCCATTAGCAGCACGTAGCCCATGAATCTGTTGTGATTTTTTAACAGAGTTCTCCAAACCAAACAAGGCCTTATTTGGCATATCCAACGTTAAATAACTCATTCTCATGCGTACCAGGGTGCCCATTGCTCGCTGCCGTACCAGTTCAGTCAACATTGCCTTTTTAGTCCATAGCAGCCGGTCACCTGTAGTGTCTTTCCCAGCCGTATTAATGTTTTCCTCCAGGGCTGCAATTTCAGCCTTTAATGAATCAATCGAGAGATTTTTCAATTTAGTGGCATAAAGACTATATTGTTGACAGAACGATTTGACCTGACCCTTTGCGAGGTCCCACCACAGTCGAAGGTTAGCATGTTCAAATTTGGAGGACCGAATTCTTTCCCACACGGCTCGAAAAGCCTCTTTGAATCTCATATCATTCAGCAGGTGGGTATTAAGTGACCAATACGCACTACCCCCTGAGGTCAGAGGCAAATTAAAACCCATTGAAACCAGGTAATGGTCTGTGAAACCAGTTGGGAGTATCTGGGTTGTGGCCATCACATTTAGCATTGGCTTATTCACGTAGAATCTGTCTAGCCTTGCCATTGATATCCTCCCATCATGGCATCTGCACCACGTATAGCACCGTGAAGTTGGGTGTTGCAACCTCCAAACATCTTTCAAATGCTGATTTTTGATGATGTTCTCCAAAATCCTCATAGAAGCTGGATGGGGTTCATGACCGGTCCTGTCTACGGAAGGATTGATAGTGCAATTGAAATCACCAGCAACACAGATGAAAGCGGTTGTATCCAGTCCTTTTACAAAGTCATGCAGAGTGGAAAAGAACACTCTTCTTTCCATGGACTCACTCGGTGCATATACGTTCACAATGATGATCCTTTGCGTGTTGCAATAGAAATCCACCGCTATCAGATGTCCCTTATAAATTTCCTTAAAGACAATCTTCCGAGCAGGGATTCTATCACTCAAGGCGATGGCAACACCAGCTTTGGGTGTGGTAAACCCACTCAGCCACCACTGCCCTCGATAAAGTTTTCCCCATTCAGCAACCAGGGTGTTCGTAGCATGAGTCTCCTGTATCAGGATGATGTCGGCTTTCACCCTCTCCATCGCCTGAATTGTCTGAATTTTTCGTAAGGGGGTACAACCCCCATTGATATTCAGGGATGCGATACATATCTTTCGCAAAGCCATTTACAAAGGTAACTCACCCTCCGCCTGCAATTCCTTATTCGCCTTTGTGACCGCTTTCCGAAGACGCTGAAATTGGGCCTCCGAGATTTCCATTGGGTCATTTCTTTGCAGGAGGGGTCTTGCAGCCCTGATGAAAGCTTTCACATCGGGAAAATGGTCTTTGATCACAACGTAGCGTTGCCTAAACGTCTCGTTTAGGAAACTGATGACGTTTTCCTTTGTTGCTTCCATCTGTTCTTCTCCCTGATGATCATTCACAGACACAAGGCTTTGAGCTTCCTCATCCTGCTCCCTAACCACATCAACGTTGAAACTCCTTTGTTGTGTGTCAGGAGCAGGCACACCTTCTGTGTCATCACCACTGCAGTCTTCTTGTTGCATCACAAGGGGCACATCTGTGCCACCACTGCTGCCTATTATAGGTCTGCTTGGACCATCATCCTTGGTCGTTTCAACCGGATGTGAGCAACAACCGTTGTCACTCAGGCCCTGGGACTGCTCGTTGTCACAAGGGACAATGGTGCCATCATCACAACCAATACTGCTGCATTGATTTTCTTCAACAAGAGCAAGGGGTGAAGTCCTACTCTCCTCTGTTTCGTCACCACCCTGCCCAGCTTGCCGAGAATCATCAGGATAGTCTGAGATACTGTTTGTTTGTACGAGTATCACTTTGCTACCTTTGTCTTCCACCTCGGCACTCAAAAAGGTACGTTTTAGGTTCCTCTTAGCCTCGGTGCTTTTCGTCAATACCTCCTCAAAGACCATATTCTCTTGAGGTTGCAGCCTCTTGTCCACATCGACTGGGTGCACCCCTGCTGCACTAACCTCAGCAACACCGCCACCACTTTCCACACCCTGGTCTTCTGGTGTGGACGTCTGTACTCCACCAGGCTCATGAACGGGGGGCACTGCATCAGTTACAGGGGGGGCCGACCCAGCTGCTGTAGCGTACGTCTTCTTGGCGTCTGGGCAATACTGCTTAGTGTGTCCGTGTGCTCCACATCCGTAGCAGATCAAGGTCTCGGTCGCCATGAAGATTCTATATTCATGCTCGCCTACTTTAAAGGTGTGGGAGGTGTTCAACTGCTTCGCTGCGTCTTTTAGAACAACAAAACAAAAACGTCGAAACGATTGTACGTGCTTCAACCTGCCGTTTCTCGTACGTAGAGGAACCCTAATGATTCGAGAGACGACAGTGCCAAACTCACCGAGCTTGTGCAGGATTTCCTCGTTACCTAGAAAAGGCGGAACATTGCTCAGAATGACTTTAACTGCCGGCGTGTCCATCGACGACACAGGAACAAACAGATCGTTTCCCAAGGTCAAACCATTCTGCACAACAATATCGGCCAGACTTATTTGCGAAACAAAAACCACAATTTTGTGATTCATACGAGACGCGGCACGAATGTTACTCACGTCGATCAAATCCCCAATCGCGAGCAAAATGTCATCCATTTCAACTCCCTCCGGCGGGACAAGGCACAGCCCGTGCTTACGCGATAAACCCTCATCGGTAACACGATCGGCAGGCCTTTGGCTACTCCTATTAGCCATATCGTCAAAGGAGAAACGAAGTGAAAGCAAATAGATTTGTATAATCCCAAAAAAAAAGAATAGAAAAAAATATATATATTAAGTAACTAAAAAACGAAAGCACGGTTTAAACCACGTTAGGAAAAAACGTGGTTCAAACAAACCCTTACCGTGCTGGCTCTCCCTCTCTCTGTCTCGAAGGAGGAGAAAAAAACGAGGGACAGGTGGTAACGAAGCAGGAAGGGAGGAAAAAGGTCAACATACACGACAAGAGTACAAAAGGAAAAAAAAAACAAAGGAAAGGGAAAGGTAAAAAGGTTGGTAGGGAGAGGATGAAAAACAACACGAGCCAGGAGCTACAACACACAAGCACGAGCACACGCCATCTTGCCACGCCCAACACACGAACGGCCAGCAGGGGGCGAGAGAGAGAGAGAGAGAGAGAGAGACAGAGATAGAGAGACAGAGAGAGAGACTTTTGTATCCTTTTATTATAAAAGTATATAACCATTCCACAAAGCAGTGTTAAACAAAGCAACCAGTTTAAGGAAACATTGTATAAGGATCATGAATACACCAAAAAAGAGCAAAGGATATTTAAAAGAAACCAGCAAGTATAAAAACATTTTACAAACCAAAGGTGAAGACACAAACAAAAAACACAAACAATTTTAAAGGAAATGCTCATGCAAGGGCTATGAATACATCAAGAGCAAATTAAGCGTTTAATTAAATTAAGAGAGAGAGAGAGAGAGAGAGAGACTTTTTTTTGACTTTTGACGTCCTTTTATTCCAAAAATATAAAGTGCATGGATGTACAGTGTATAAAATCAAAAAAAGCCAAAAACAAGAGAAAGCGAGGATACAAGCGTTAATCAGTTCAAATTTTACCAAAAACAAATGCAATCTTCTGCAGCAATACTACGAAGTGTAGAAATTATGATCAATTAAGAAAAAAATAATACCAACTCATTTTGGCGGACTTCACAGACACTTTCCAAACACCATTTTTCTACAAATCCATCCATTTCACCCATGATCTTGGAAAACTCAAACTCATGTTTTAACCTTGCAGCACAAAGTGCATTGAAAAACGTCATGACATTGCATTGATGAATGGGCTTACCATTACGCTTCTCCTTTCTGGACAGGTAAGTAGCAAGCTTTGCTGTAGCTACAAAAAAGCACAACAGTTCATATTCTTTGTTGTGCTGCCGTCTCTTTTTGAGCCCAAAAATAAAGGATCGAAAAGTAAATCTGAAATTCATTTTGAACAACACAAAGTCTAACCATTCAAATAAAGGAAAAAGTCTTTCACAACCAATAAAAAAATGAAAAACATCCTCATTTACAGAACAAAAGGGGCAACATGCAGATATCGGGGCAAAATTCCATACATATGTATTGCATGGGATGATCCAGTGGGCAAGGCGCCACTGAAGATCACCTGTTCTTTTGTTAATCAGCTTACAATACATTGATTCCCATACAGATTCATTGGGGGGCCCGGCAGGGAGTAGCCTCTTCCAACGTGCTACTCCATTTAGCGGAGAAATACCAAGAACTTGAGATAAACACCACCTATACAGGCTGTTGCTGCTCTCAGCGTGCAATTCACTTGTCCCTGTGCTAACAGGTGGAAGTTCCTTGGGAGAGCAGTCAAAAATCAGTTTCGGGAAAGGGGACTCGTTGGGGTGTCCAAAAGTATTCCGAGTCCAAAATTTCTGTAACTGATGACGTTTTTGAACAACTTTCCCCAAAATCATTCCAATTGTCCTCTTGGACCGAATCGCCGTCATGGTTGAAATTTCCTCCACATTCCTCCACCTGACACCGGAGTTTGGCCGAAGGTGCCATACTTTGTTTATGCCCACATCAATGAAGCGTTGGCACAAATGACGACTCTTGAGAACATCAGGTAAGAGAGGATTGAAGAACAGAGGTTCAACCTCGAACATCCCATGGGAGTAAGTGTCCGCTTTACGGCTCACGGAAAGTCTTTCCCAGGCACTGAGAAGGCTCTGGTAAAATATGGGGAGCGTTGATGTATTCACATACTTAAGGTGAGTCAGGAATACTTCGAGACCATAGCCGAGTCTACCTGCCTACTGTAAAATATGACAAGCCAAGGCATGGTTTGGCAGGTTTTCACCAAATAGGAGGCGTTGAATGGAGCACAGGCGAAAGGCCATGTGACTGGATTTCACGTGAACGAGGCTCTGACCACCTTCAGATGAAGTATGGCATATTACGTTTGGCCGCAGCCAATGATGGCCTCCCCCAAAAAAGTCCACAAGTTTGGCCTGTATCCTGTCCAGCAGCACTTCTGGTGATTGCAGGCAAATAAAGCGATGCCACAACGTTGTAGCAACCAAGTCGTTTGCCACTAAGACTCGGCCCTTAAATGAGAGGTGCGGTAGGGTTCTTTTCCACAGGTTCAGCCTCCTGTCTATTTCTCCAGTCACACCTTCCCAATTCCTTTTCTCAAATTGTGTAGAGCCCAGGGACACACCAAGGTAATCAACACCATCTGCTTTCCACTCTAAGTTTTCTGGAAGAGCAGGCAGATGTGTTGAGACAGTTAGGCAACTATTAAGGTATGGCACCCAAAGAGCTTTGCTTTTCGTCCAATTAACCTTCAGAGATGAAGCCATGAAAAAGGTTCTTAAGGACTTTACAAGAGCAACAATGTCTTGGTGGTTTTTTATAATGACGCAAACATCATCTGCATAGGCCGATATAGTCAATGGTGGGCTTCCAGGAAAACAGGTCAGGCCAGAGATATTCTTTCTCAGTGTACAAAGTAATGGCTCCATTGCTAACGCAAAAAGCAAACCTGAGACTGGGCAACCCTGCCGTACCCCCCTCTGAACCTTTATGGGGGGAACCAGTTCATTGTTCACCTTAATTACACTGGAGATGTCAGCGTACAATAGAGTTATAAAGGCCCTGAAATTTACCCCAAACCCGCATGCTTCAAGAACATGGCACAATAAAACATGGTCAATGCGGTCAAAGGCTTTTTCAAAGTCTAGAAAAAATATTCCAAAATCATTTTGGTCATGGTGAGCATACATTAAATCCCGCACGAAAAAAATGTTGTCGTAAATCGAATGACTGGGGATGCAGAAAGTCTGATCAGGTAAAACCAGATCACCAATGACTTTTTTCAAACGATTTGCCATTGCTTTCGAAAACAATTTATAGTCAGTGCACATTATTGAAACCGGTCTCCAATTCTCCATCTGCCGGAGATCTCCTGACTTTGGGAGAAGACTCACCACTGCTCTCCTTAGACTTAGTGGCATTACACCTTTTCGCAAGGATTCCTGGAATACATTCGAAAGTTCCGGGCCCAAAATGTCCCAAAATCCATGTAAAACTCAGCTGGCAGGCCATCAATTCCCAGAGCCTTTCCAGATTCCATTCCCACCAGGGCATGCTGTAACTCATCAAGGCTTAAAGGCACATCCAGCTCCAGGCGTTGTCTCAGTTAGGGTTGGGAGATGGGAGGTAAAACATTTTATTTTATCCTCATATATATCTTTTTTTGCAAATAGTTCAGAATAGTACTTTCTAATAGTGATTTTTACCCCATCAGAATTTGTAATTTCATTCCCACTGGGGTCCTTAACTGATAAAATAAGCCGGGGAGGCTTCGTTTCAGCTTCTAAGTGAAAGAAGGCTTTGCTAGGACTATCCGATACTTTAATGCTTTTTACTCTCAGTCTAACTAGTAGTCCTGCAGCCTTCTCCTGTAATAGTTCCTGGAGTTGGGTCCTTTTTTCAAGGAGCAATTTATAATTTGTCTCATTTTCTTGTTCTGCCATTTTGTTTTGCAGTTTTAGAATTTCGGTTTCCAACCGAGCCAATGTGATTTGACTTTCATGAGTGATGTGGGAATTAAACTGTTGACAAAACAGTCGTATATGAGTTTTCATATTATCCCACCAAAGGTTAGTGGAAGCAAAAAGGGGCTTTTTTTCCAACTATAGCTATCCATAGAATGTGAAAGGCTTCCTTAAACAGGGTATCATCCAAAAGACTTGTATTGAATTTCCAATAGGTGCTCCTCCGTTTGAATTGAGGGAAAGATAGGCCCATCGTGACCATGTGGTGGTCAGAGAAGATGGAGGGGGTAATAGTTGAGGTTACAATATTCCTTAATCGTGGGGTGGTGTACCATCGGTCAAGTCTCGCTAAGGATACTTGGCCATTTGAGCATCGACACCATGTGAACTGCCGGTCGTTTGGGTGCATCAATCGCCATACATCAAAAGAAGCCCCACCTGAGAGAAACTGGGAGAGGTCACCATGGGCCTCAGGATGTGGTTCCGGTGAATTTCTGTCTATTTTGGGCTCTAGCGTACAATTGAAATCTCCCCCCATGCATATGCACTGATTGGGGTCAAACAAATTGAAATGGTTTATCACTTCAGTAAAGAAGACTTTACGGTCAGTACTCTCACTTGGTGCATATACATTTAAAATAATAAGCTTCATGCTATTGATCACCAATTCTAGGGAGGCAAAACGTCCCCGAACCACCTCCTGAAAGAGGCAAGATTCAGGTACAAGCCCTGGTTTTAACAAGAACCCAACACCAGCAGATACAGATGACATATTACTGAAGAAACATTTACTTTTGAACATGCTGCACCAGTCATGCTCAACCTTCTCAATAATATGAGTTTCTTGCAGTAATATTACATCAACTTGTTTCCGTTTGAATAAACTATTCACTTGGATCTGGTGGACGTGACTAGCCCCACCACCATTTATATTGAGTGTAGCCAGACTAAGCATCTTCATCACTCATGAGTAAATTTTGTCTGACGCTGTGAGTACTCATTCTTTGCCTTTGTTACGACTTTCTTTAGTCGATGAATTTGTGCTTTTGTTACTTCAAAATCTTTAGAATTTCTAACTATACACTTTGCAGTCTGCATGAAGGAAAGCAGGTCAGGAAAATGTTTTTGAATCATGACGTTTCGCTGCCTAAATGTCTCGTTTAGAAAGGTCACAATAACCTCGGGGGGTATTTGTAACTGCTCAGATGATAACTGTGACGGCTCAGTCACCTCCATGTCATCATCTGAAGCAGACAGCCCAGATAGCATTCCACCAGGTGCGTAAATTTCAGTTTGGGCCTTTACCAACTCATTTATGGACTGGTCTTGGGTCTGGAGGGGGCTGGGGAGGGTCTACTTCGACATGAGATGGGGCTGTTGCACCACCCTCTTGTACAACTACGTCGGGCACCTCCGTCGGGGGCACACAACCTGTATTCTGATCATTAGTTGCAATGGGAACATTAGGAAGGATTGACGCACTATTTTGTTGAGGCTCAGGTAGTGGTGGTGATGATGATGATGGTGATGTCTCCTGACATTCAACCAACATCTCATCAATAATACTAGACCCTTTATTTGTACAACTCATTGATGGAACCGTACCACCTTGTGCACTTTGGATTAAAATTCCATCATTGGAAGGTAATCCATCCTTTTTCTCACTACCTTGAGGTTCCTCCGCTACTGCACCACTCGTATCCAGTACAACTACTTTGGGGGCACTAGGGGGGCCACGAGGAGCGGAGGCTCTACGTTTTTTTGCCAAAGTCACAAAACCCTTCTCACTCTGTAAGGGCACAGTGTCAGCGGAAACATTTGAGACACTAGGTGTCACCTCCTCCACCACACGAGGTAGTGGGTTGTTAGCCGTTTTACAATCTTGATCAACGTGTCCTGATTCCCCACACGTTGAACAAGCAGCTTTCGGCAAAAATCTCTTTAAATGCCCAAAAGCCCCACAGAGAAAACATGTTAAGGTCGCTGCTGAAGCATATATTTGATAATCACGGTCATCAATTTTAATCTTAAATGAAATCTTTAAACCCGTATCATCCCCACAGTCTGGAAGAACCATGTGAAGCTGCCGTCAAAAGCTCATCACGTGCTTCGCTTTTTCATGGCGGCACCCGAGGGGGATCATCGAGATTCTCGAAACGATTGTACCATATCGAGACAAAACCGACACGAGTTTTTCATTGGACACGAAAGGAGGACAATTTGAAACGATTATTTTCATTGCCGGGACATCCATCGGGGAGGCCATAACAAAGTGACCACTCTCTGTAGTTAACCCAGAACTCACGACATCGTGACCCAGATGCTCATCTGCAACGAAGACCACAACCTTCTGGTTCATACGTGAAGCAGCACATACATGTTCAATTCCGATAACCTTTCCAACCACCAAGACGATCTCTTCGGTCTGAATCCCTTCAGGAGGGACACAAACCAGAGCATGTTTGCGGGTTAACGATTCGAACGCAGCGTCTTGCCGCGAACGAGTCGTCGCCATGACTAGAACAAAAGAACTCCGTTTTACCCGAACACCTCGGGTTGGGGAGATTAAAAAGAAAAAAAAAGGAAGGGTAGTAATAATTAAACCAACCGAGAGAAAATAAATACGATTTAAAGTGGAACGTCGATACTCCGGCAAGATACCGGATTAACGACAAAGAGAAAAAAACGAAACCAAAATTTTATCGCGATAACCAACGCCCAGAACAGGGAAAGGCCTACCGCCAATGCCTCCAAGTAGCTGCTCTCTCTCTCTCACTTGTCTCGACAAAGAGAGGAAAACACGGGGAAAACTCCACAAACACGTACAAGACACAAAGGGAGCGAAATGGGGATGTGAAAGACACCACCACAGCACAGTACTCACAGCTCAGAGCACACAGCCGCCATGACGCCACGCCCGACTCAAACGGCCTGCAGGGGGCGTGAGGGAGAGAGAGACTTGACTTTTATGTCCTTTTATTACAAAAGTATAAAATGAAGATTTTTTACAGTCAAAACAAAATAAACAAAACAGTTACATGCAATTTTACCATTCGGGAAGTCAAAACCAACAAACTGTTAAGCTACCAAAAAAAACACAGAAGGATATTTAATAAGGACTAGAGAGAAAGCACCAAATGACCCTCAGATATTTCACAAAAATCCTTTACACACCACATTCTTTCAAAAAGTTCAAGTTGGCTGGAAAGCGAATAACAGTAAAAATCAAGTTTTATCCGGCTCTCGCAAAAAGCTCTGAGCATTGCTACAGTATCTGTACTGTACAAGTCATTGTTTATCTTTGATTTTCTGGTTTTGTAAATTGCCAATTTTGCTTGGGAGATAAAGAAGTTTGCAAGAATTGTTGCTTGGATGTTTAAGGGGCCACTTGGCCCTAAAATAAACATTGGAAAATTGAAATCAATGGAAAGACGTGCAAATAGCACTTTCAAGAAAACAAAGAGAGGAGTTAAACGACTGCATTGAATATACGCATGGGCCAAGGTTTCTCTCTGTCCACAAAAGGGACACTGATCACTTGTCGCTTGTGAAAAGCGGTGAATGAGAGAGTTTGTGGGTATTATCCAATGTGCGATTCTCCATTGGAGATCACCAGCACGTTTTGGCACAGGATTTTTATAATACCATCCCCAGTTTGGGGAGAAAGGAGGAGTGTGTGGCAGGACTGCAGACCACTTACAAGGTGCTGGGGAAGACAAGGAGGGGAAAAGAGCTTTTAAACATTGGAAATATAAGGTTTTGCGGTTACCACTGGAAGAGGAAAAGGAACGGCCAAAATTTATTGGCTCCAAGTTTTCAGAGGCCGACAAAAGAAGGTTGGGGAAAGGAGAGAGGCTCGGCTCAGAGGGAGGTACAGGACGAACCAACCAAGGTTGGGAGGTACCGTAGGCATGAAGCACCACCCTTAGACATCTGTCTAGTTGGCGAGATGATCTGACGCCAGTCGCCAAGGCAATAGCAGCAACACTTAGCCACTTGTCATTTGCATCGTCTCTAAGGTGGCACACTTTGGTTATTGATGCAGCCACAAACTTTTGAATGAAGGCCCTGCTGCTTCCAAAACCTTCAAAAAGTGAGTTGCAAAACAGTGGCTCGTTGAAGAACATGGATCTCTCGTACGTAGTACGATCCCGATGGCTTTTGAGAGCTTGCCATGCATTTAACAAACTTCGGTAGAAAGAGGGGAGTGAAGAGAGATCAAACATTGTCAAGTCCATTAGAAAAAGCTCCTTAGCATGACCGAAATTCTCAAACCGACCCAAAATGCAGCATGCAAGTTGCCTCCAAAGCACAACAGGCTCATGCAAAATGGACCATATCGTACGTAGACGAAAAGCCATGATTCGGCATTTTACATTGACAAGTCCTTGACCACCCTCAGGTATCGGCAAATTTAATCTTTCCGGTCGTAGCCAATGCATTCCAGACCAGAAGAAATGAGTGACGCTCTTCTGTATTCCGTCGATTAACCCAGCAGGTGGTTGCAGAGCCAAGACCTTGTGCCACAGAATGGAGGTAACCAGGTTGTTTATGACCAATACTCTGCCGCGGTAAGACAATTGGCGGAGTAGGCCTTTCCATTTTATTAAAAGCAGTTCAATGCGTTCAGGCAAACCTTCCCAGTTATGCCTGATGAAATCTCCAGGACCTAGAAAAACTCCCAAAAACTTGATCCCATCTCTTCTCCAAGCAATATTTGTGGGGAGAAGTGGGGGTGAAGGGGGGGGTGGGGAGAATGGGGGGTGGGAAAGGGATTCGAGCCACAGTGCCTCAGTCTTTTTCCAATTGATTTTTGCTGATGAGGCTCTGTTAAAAAGTGCTAAAGCATGCATCATCTTAGCAATATCATCAGAGTTTTTGATACACACACATATATCATCAGCGTAGGCAATAGTCTTTATAGTGTGGTTTAAACCTCTCACAGTGAAACCAGTCAAAGACTTTCGAAGCGTGTTTAAGAGGGGTTCAAGGGAAAGGGTGTACAAAGCACCTGACAGTGGGCAGCCCTGCCTAACACCTCTTTTAATACAAAAGGGGGGCACAAGCTCATTATTTATGTTTAGCAGGGCAGATACGTTTGAATAACACATATGTATACATGATAAAATAAAGGGTCCAAAACCAAATCGATTTAAGACTTCGGACAAGTATTCATGCGAGACGTAATCAAAAGCCTTCTCCTGATCTAGGAAAACAAGGCCAACACTTTCATGATGAATATCACAAACATCAATCAAATCACGAATAACAGAAATACTGTCATGGATATTACGACCAGGAACACAATAAGTTTGGTCCATGTCTACAATGTTCTTTAGGAAGGGTGAAAAACGTAAGGCAATAGCTTTGGAAAAGATCTTGTAATCAGTACATAGTAGTGATATTGGCCTCCACTGGGAGATGAGTAAAGGGTCGCCTTTCTTTGGAAGCAAGGTAAGTACTGCTCTTCTGCAGCTCAGCGGGAGTTCCTTCTTTTCGAGGCTTTCCTGGAAGACTGATAGCAGTTCAGGGCCAATTAGGTCCCAGAAAGATTCGAAAAATTCTGACGGTAGACCGTCGATGCCAGGTGATTTCCCTTTGCCAAGGCTCTTTAATGCGATGGAGAGTTCCTCAAGTGTGAGTGGTTTCTTCAGGCTCTGCCTTTGCTCTGGGGTTAAGGTGGAAACACCGTCAAATAAGTGAGAGACACCATTTAGGTCAACTTCTTTTGTTTTGTAAAGGTTGGAGAAAAAGAGTCTAGCTTCCCTCTTGATTCCTTCAGGGTGAGTGATGACAGAATTGTCAGGGCGTTTTAGAGCAGTAATTTGGGGGTGAGGAGCCTTCGATTCAAAATCAAAGAAATATCGGGTTGGCGTGTCCAAAAGGTTGAGCTGCTGAAACCGTAATCTTTTTAATGCCCCTTGGGTTTGGTTCTCAATTATTGTATTAAGGAAAGCTTTCTTTTCTTTCAGTCTCAGTTCTTGTTGGGGAGAAGAGTGAGTTTTTAAATTTGTTTGAATTTGTAGAATTTCCTTTTCTAAAGTAGCCTTTGTTCTACGTTCCTCTTGTGTTCTTAGGAAACAAAATTGTTGACAAAATCCTCTACATTGGGCCTTTATGTTGTCCCACCACAAACGCTGATCTGTAAACTGGTGTTTTTGATTTAATAGAACAGACCATACGTCTTTGAAAGCAGCCCTAAAGGAGGGGTTTTCTAAGATGGTGACATTAAGCTTCCAGAAAGAATGGCGATTCAAGGACAGATGTGAATGGTAATTCACAGTAATTAAATGGTGATCTGAAAAACCAGAAGGCAAAATTCCAGTGGTAGGGGAGAGATTAAAAAATGGTGAATTTATATAGATCCGGTCGAGCCTAGCTAGGGATACTTGGTTGTTTGTGATCTTGCTCCAGGTAAATTGATGCGTCGTGGGATTTTGTTGCCGCCAAAGATCCTGAAGCTTAAAATCCCTTATTATCTCTGCTAATAATTTAGCTGGTCCGGGATGGGGCTCCGCACCGTTCCTATCTAGGTTTGGTTGTAGAGTGCAGTTAAAGTCACCTGCCATTACAATACACCTGTGCAGATCTATTTGCCTCATATAAGGCCCTAATCTAGCGTAGAAGCGTTGCCGCTCAGTGCTATTTGAAGGGGCATAAACGTTCAACAAAGTAAAATTTGTGTTATTAATAACAAATTCTAGGGAGGCTAGATGCCCCGGGATTATGTTTTTAAAGGAAAGTTTTGATGGATGGAAATGGGGATTCAAAAGAAAAGCCACTCCCGCAGTTCGGGAATTAGCATCACTAAAAAAATTGGTCGTTTTCATCATCCGGTTCCATTCTGCATGGGATGCTGGCGTAGTGTGGGTTTCCTGCAAGAAAAGTACGTCTAAAGTTTTCTGTAGTGCAAGGTTCACCACTTGGAGTTTGCGCAGCTGACTCGCGCCACCATTTATATTTAAGCTTCCAAATCTCATTTGTTTTGTTCATCTTTTGCTCTCACAATGTACTTTTTCAGCCTGCTACATTGGGCTTCTGTGAAATGGTGGTCGCTAGGCCGGCGGATGATGTTCCTTGCCGTGTCGATAAACCCGTGCAGGTCAGAGAAGTGATCTTTAATGTCTACGTGTCTCTTTCTAAAAGTGTGGTTGAGGAATTTCAATATTTGGGCTGGTAAGACGTTGGATTCGCTTGTTGTAGGGAACTCCTCAATTTCGTAAGATTCCTCATCTGACATGTCGGAACCACTGTCTGGGAAACTTTCAATTCCTGGTTCTTGGGGCTCTGAGGTAACTTGTGCTGTGCAGGTGTCATCCTGCTCCATATTAATAGGAGCAGGGGGGGGTAGTGGAATTGAAGGAGCTTCGGGTAGTGGGAGGGGTGCGGGGGAAACCGTCGCCGGTTTGACAGTTTGAGGTTCTCCATCAGTTTTACCAATGTGCTCAGGCATGTTATGTAAGACCGCCAGCACAGGTACTGCTGGGGTTAGAATATTTTCATTGTGCTCAGAAATTGGAGCCGCTGGAAGTACGATCAGGTTTTCTGCTATCACGTTTCCTCCTATTTTTACGATCGGGTCTTGATGCACTTCGGCATCATTCACAGAAGGACACGGAACAGCTTTAATTTTCCCTTGAGGAGGGATGTAATTCCCCTCCGTTGCATTGTGGGGGAAAGTCTCAGGTAAGGGCTGGGGATCTACATTCTCATGCATGAGCAGTTCGTACCGGTTGCTGGTAGTAGTTTGGTCGGACAGAGGCATTCCCGCAATGTTTGACTGAAAAACTACCACCTTTTCGTTACGAGGTGTAACTGAATCCTGGGGTGTTTTTCTCTTCCTTAATGAGGAAACAAGTGTAAACCCATCCCAGATGTTCATGTTCGTTTTATCAGCGGTCGTTAAATTTGGTGCGATGTCATCCGAGACAGTAGTTGGGGGAGTTTGACCGTCAGTGTTGGGAGGTAGTGGGGGGTCTGAGACAGTAGTTGGGGTAGTTTGTCCGTCAGTGTTGGGAGGTAGTGGGGGGTCTGGGACAGTAGTTGGGGTAGTTTGTCCGTCAGTGTTGAGAGGTAGAGGGGGCACAGTATTGTCTAGAGAGCCTGTCTGCTCGATCACAGAGGGTGCAGTTCGGGGACAGAAACGTTTTAAATGTCCGAACTTTCCACAAGTGAAGCATTTTAATGTCTCGGTTGACGCATATACTTGGTAGTCGTGATCTTTTATACGGAATTTAATTACCACGTTTAATACTTTGTCCACGTTGGATGTGGGAAGTACAATGTATGCCTGGCGTCGGAAAGACATGACGTGCTTCGCCTGTTCACTCCGACAGCCCAGCGGCAGCATTTTGATCTGGGACACGACTGTACCATAGCGCGATAGTTCCGCTAACAGCGACTCATTTTTTACAAACGGGGGGACGTTGGATAGGAGTATTTTGACAGCTGGGGTATCGAGTGGGGAAACTAAGACGAAATGTCCATTGTCTGTGGACAGACCAGCCGCGACAACCTCATGCACGAGGCTTTCCTCGGCTAAAAAAACAACGATACGTTTATTCATCCGTGACGCTGCACGGATCTTTTCCATTCCAATGATATTCCCAATAGCAATAACAATGTGTTCCACACTAACCTCATCGGGAGGAACGCACACCACGCCATGCTTCCGTGTGAGAGCTTCGAAAGCCGCATACGGGGAACGTGTCGACATTTTACTAATTCAAATTACCCGGGCTAAGCCAAGTTGGGGTCGGGGGAAAAGGAAGGGGTCGGGGGAAAAAGGGGAGTGGTCGGGTATAGTTTTCTGTAAAGCAAGGGGGAAAAAAACCGCAAGGAAAACGCCACTCGGCATGTACCAGCACGAGAAAACGAACGCGGTAAAACACACCTCTTAATGAGGAAAGGGGCGAAAACCCATCGCAACTCCTTAGAGTGTCGATAGGAATACGACTCACCCGTCGACCTCACCGAAAGGTGTGGGCTCTCTCTCTCTCTCTCTGTATCTCAGAGGAAAAAAGTAGAAAAAGCTAGAAGAGAAAGAAAAAGAATCGAGACAGCAACACATGCAAGGGATGTACTAGGGGGGAAAGGGGAGGTGTGGGGGGGGAAGGGAGGGGTGTGGGGGGGGGAGCGGGCAGAGGGAGGGTAGGACGGGTAGGATAGAACGGGTAGGATGAGGAGTTGCAGCAGCGGGTTGTTGAACTGGGGTGGTGGGGGCAGACAGAGAGTAGGCAAACGTGAGGATAAGAAGAAAAGTGGAAGAAACAGAAATTAAGAAAGACAACGAGCAAGGGGGGGGGGGGTAGAAAGATCAAAGGTTGGAGCAGCTCACACCTCACCACACATGCACGGCTGCCATCTTGCCACGCCCAACAGCTAACAGCCAGCAGGGGGCGCGAGAGAGAGAGAGAGAGAGAGAGAGACGACTTTTATTATAAAAGTATCAAATAACACATGGGAAAACACCGCAAATTTTTTTACAAGAAAAGAAAGTTGTACAAGCAAAAAGGATGTATATACATGTATATGTGGACATTGAGCATAAGTAAAATTTACAAAAGCAAACTCAACACCTCATCTGTAAAAGAAATCGTCGTTCACATGCCGAAACTTATCCGGGCCGACACTATTCCTTTAAAGCAAAAGAGCACATTTTCATCTCTGCGACTCAATTTAATCTTCTTCGTTTTATAAATTGCAAGTTTAGCAATTCGGCACAGAAAATTCAAGAAAGGGACCGCTGTCTTGCTCTTGGTGCTCCTTTCAATGCCATACACAAAAATTGCAACAGAAAAAACAAACTTAAATTTATAAAATAACTGTTGGAGGAAACAAAAAAGGGGTACCAATCTCTTACATTTCACGAAAGCATGGGTCACATTTTCAGCCTCTTCACAAAAAGGACAAACATTCTGTACAGACGAATCAAACTTATGAAGTAAGTGTTTGGTGACCAGGGCCTGATGAACTAATCTCCAATTTAAGTCTCCGGTTCGACCTAAAGTTGGAGATCTATACATCTCTTTCCACACTAGAGATAGGAACGAACTAGCCTGAATGATCTCCTCCCACCGATTTTTTAAAGGTTTTGTGAAACCCGGTATAAGCACCTCTTGGCATATCCCATAAATAACCTTTTTCCCCATCACATGAAACACACTGCGACCATCTGACTTTGAGAAGACACACTGTTGTTTTTTTGAGGTGATTTGGAGCTCGGGGAAATAGAGACGAGAGTCCACCACTTCATCTGCCCCAGTCCACCCGATATTTAATTCCCTGAAAGTTTTAATCACAACTCTCAAAACGTTGTCCACCATTCTCGATGACCGAACCCCCACTTTTGATGTGAGAGAACTGGTGGGTAACCATCCATTTAGGGAAGGCTTCATCAGGTCTCGCACTCTGTTTATTCCATTACAGGTGAAGCAATGCATAAATGACCTGGAGGTTGAAATTTCAGGGAATAAGGGATTCAGAACCAATGGTTCATGCATATTTTTTTTGGCATCGTAGGACACCTCTAATCGTTGTATTCCAAGGACTTGCCAGGCATTCAAAAGGCTCTGATGAAACTCGGGGAGCAGAGTCGTGTTGACATGCTGCAGGTCCATGAGGAAGAGCTCTCGGTCATACTTCAACCCATCTGCTTCCTGCAGCCAAGCATTTGTGAGAGGCCGCCACGGGACACACTCACCATACAATAAACGCTTTATCGTCAACATGCGGAAAGCCATTATCCGACGCGGAACATGTATCAAGCTTTGACCACCTGCATTTCGGGGTCTGCACACCATGTCTGGTCCAAGCCAATGGTGGCCTCCCCAGAAAAACTGAGTTAGAACCCTCTGAATGCCTGTGACCAAGTATTTCGGAGGTTGGAGGGGGATAACTTTATGCCAAACAAAAGGAACCACCAGGTTATTTATTATTGTCACCCTTGCCTTAAGCGATAGAAGGTGGTGCAACCGTTTCCATCTAGCCAGTTTCTGCTTAATTCTTTCCAAGAAACCCTCCCAATTTTTTTGTTCATATACTTGGACTCCGAGAAATAACTGTAAATATTTAAACCCCTCTTTGTTCCACTGCATTCCTCCTGGTAACACAGGCAGAGCTGAGGAAGGTGGACTGGGGCCCACCCATAAGGCAACACTTTTGTTGCAATTTACTTTTGCCGTGGAAGTGAGCTCAAACTGGGACAGACATCGAGGGACCTCACCCACATCATTTTGGCTGGAAACAGCAACACAAATGTCATCCGCATAAGCTGAAATAACCATTTTGTGGTTTTTGTTAAGGAGACTCCTTCCACTGAGTTGTGGAGCAAAGCTAGTAAAGGTTCGACCGAGAGACTGTAGAGCATACCGGAAAGCGGGCAGCCCTGACGGATGCCTCGCTGAAAGGGAAAAGGGTGACATAAGCTGTTGTTTACCTTCAACAGACAGGATGCATTTTCATACAACTTAACATAGGAAACAAAATTTTGTCCAAAACCAGCTCTCCTTAGTACAGCAAACAAAAAAGAATGGTCAACACTCTCAAAAGCTTTTTCTTGATCTAAAAGAACCAAACCAAAACCATGAGATGTAGAACGACCGAGATTGATCAAGGCTCTCACCAAAAAAATGTTGTCGAAAATAGAACGCTCAGGGACACAATAAGACTGATCAATATCAATAAAAAGGGGGATGACTTCCTTTAGACGTATCGCGAGCGCCTTCGACATTATTTTATAATCCGTATTTAGGAGTGACACAGGCCGCCAATTTGTGACGTCTTGCAAGTTCCCTTTTTTTGGAAGGAGACACAAAACTGACCTCCGGCAACTTAATGGCAATTCACCTTGTTCAAGGCTATCATGAAAGATGTCAAGTAGAGTAGGGCCTAGAATGTCCCAAAAGGCCTTTTAAAATTCAACTGGGAGGCCGTCAAGTCCAGGGACGTTCCCATCTTGGATTCCTTTAAGAGCAGCAGTAAGTTCTCCGAGAGAGATGCCAGGCTCCAGTTGTTGTTGCTAGTCTTCAGACAGAGATGGGAGCAGTTCAAACATCCTGTTTCTGTTTTCCTGGTTCACCGTTCTCAAGGCAAACAGCTTTGAATAAAAGTTTCGTAATTCATTCTTGATGTCACTTTGAGAAGACAGAAGCGCACCGGCAGAAGAGCGCAAAGCGTGAATTTGTTGAGGGATCTTGGCTGTCTTTTCCAAATTGAAAAAGTCTTTGTTTGGTTTGTCAAGTTGGATATTGTCCATTCGCAGTCGGACGAAAGCTCCAGATGCACGCTCTTTCACCATTTCAGCCAGTAGTGTTCTTTTCTCTGACAACTACTGGACATTTTCGTTGGACATTCCAGATTTCTGCTCACAATAAAGTACATCGTTTTTTAAGGCAGATATCACACCGAGTGTGTTACATGTATTATAACGGCAGTATTGCTGGCAAAAGCACTTAATTTGGGATTTTGTGCAATCCCACCATTGCCTTAAATTTTGGTAGGAAAACTTTTGCATTTCACATTCTTTCCATACCATTCTGAATGCTTCTTTGAAATGCTCACTTTGTAAAAGTTTGACATTGAAAGTCCAATATGCACTTCTACAAACGTGATGAGGTAAGCCACATACAACAACAACCATGTGATGATCAGAAAAACCAGATGGCCTTATATAAGAATTCTTGACGAGATTTACCTTATCATGGTTAACATAAATTCTATCCAAATGAGCCATTGTCAAAAGATTTATTGCGGCAGAAACCCACGTGTACTGCCGGATGTTAGGGTTCTGTACCCGCCACACATCCACAAGTTGAAATTTTTTAACGAGCTGTGCCAAAGGCCTTGTACTCGGTGGATGAGGCTCAGGAGTGTTTCTATCAAGTTGTGGGTTGAGGATACAGTTGTAGTCTCCCCCCAGACAAACCAACATGGACAGGTCAATAGTGCTTAAAAAACCCGCTAACTTGTGAAGAAAAGCACTTCTTGCAGAGTTAGCACTAGGGCAGCATACATTAGTCATGCAAATCTTTTGGTTACCACTGACAAACTCCACAGATAGTAAATGGCCCTTGCAAATTTCCCTACATCTGATCTCCAACGGCTGGAGTCTAGGATGTAAGACTACTGCCACACCAGCCTTGGCATCATCGAAAGCACTGGAGAAAAAGTGACCTTTAAAGATTTTACGCCACTCAACCTCAGAAGACTGATTTGCATGCGTCTCTTGTAACATCAGCACATCAATTTTTTCATTCTGAAACATTTGAAACACCTGGAGGCGACGCACACAACTGCGACCACCGTTGATGTTTAAGGATGCCACTTTTATCTCCATTCTGTTAACTATTCATGAAGTTCCTTACCCGCTCGAGTTACACATTTTCTTAGCCTCTGGAATTGAGGTTCTGACATGTTAACCTGATAAGGTTCACGAATCATGTTCTTTGCAGTCAAAATAAAATCATGCAGATTTGGAAAGTAGTCTTTGATTTTTACATGTCTTTTCCTGAACGTTTCATCAAGGAACTTAATAACATTTTTTTGAGAAACCCTGGTGATAGTGTTGTCATCACCCACCTCACTCTCTTGAGCACTTGAAGCACTAAAGAGTGGAGTAGAAGAGGTTTCATCAGAATCAAGTGCTTCGTCTTGATCTGCTCCTTTTCCTACTATTTGTTGAACACTTAGTTTTAGAAACAGCAATTCTACAGGGTCAAGGACCTCCGTGCTCTTTGCAGACCTTTCCATTTTCCATATCCCCTGTGGCTATAAGTATGTCCCCCACCTCATCATCCCTTTCATTTTTATCTGTCAGGGAAGGGTTAACGTTATCCTCAGTCGCAAGGACTTTCCCCTTTATCTATTTTTTTCCTCACTCGCAGATCCAGCTGCTAACTCGTCTGAGTGAGTTTGGTTATCAGGACAAGGACTTATCACATCCTGAGATGATCGACTATTTTCCGGGTCATACTCAATCTCAGCAAGTGGTGCAAGCGAATCTTCCTCACGTACACACACTTCCGGTACCATCTCCATTACCACCAAGAAGTTTCCGGTGTAGGCCTCACCCTGGAGGTCCTGCGAGCCTGACACGATCTGAATCTTATTTTGTTTTTCTTTGGATTCACAGGATTCATCACTTGAACGCTTCTGACCTTTTTTCCTGGTGTCCGCTACCGATACTTCCATGGTATCGTCCGCACTGTCGTGTACAGTGGACGAAATGGGAGAGGGTTCAACCACTTTCATTCCCACCTTATGCCCCCATTCCACTTATGCCGATTGGCCCCGATTAGCCCCGATCTCCAGGTCGGGAGCGATCGGGACACTTTGGGAAAAAAACTGGTTATCTACGCTGTATCTACGCTGTATCTACGTCCTAAGTACGCTCCGATTATGATCACCGCTGTAACCACGCTCATCGTGGGTAGATCGGGTCCCTGAAGACCCGATCGAAGCCGTTTAGAGCCGCTGTGTTCCCGCTCGCGTACGCTGTAACCACGCTGCATTCGCGATTGCCGCCGCTCTGACACGATGCATTCCCGATCGCCGCCGATCTAAAACTGATCCAACGCCGATGCTGCTGATCTATTGCCGTTTCAACTACGTCATTCCCGACCAAACCGATCTAACTACGCTCTATTCCCGTCTTTAAGCCGACTAAAAAGCAGATTTCAGGTCCCGATCCGTATAAATAGGGCCCGATTTGCTTGCCGATCATCAGTATCGTCGAAGACAGCCATGGATCAACATCAGAGAAATGGCCGTCTGCAGCTCGCTCTACTTCTCCAACAATATGCAATTAATGAAAGAAGAGCTGCTCAAGTGAGAAGAAGAATGAGAAGAAGAAGAAGAGCCCCTCAGTTTTGGGTCCGGCCATGGTTGACAGAAGAAAGAAGATTGCAGTTTGGGCACTACGACCGCTTGATGAATGAACTGAGGCTGGAGGACATCAACTCTTTCCAGAACTTTGTGAGGATGCCACCTGCTCTCTTTGATGAAATCCTCCACAGAATCACCCCCAGGATTGAGAAAGAAGATACCAGGCTGAGAAAGGCCCTACAACCTGGAATGAAGCTCGCCATCACCCTGAGGCATCTGGCTACAGGAGACCTCTACCCAACTCTCTCCTACGACTTCAGGGTCAGCAGAAACACCATCGTCAAGTTCATTCCGGAGGTGTGTCAAGCCATCGTTGCAGAGTTCAAAGAAGAAATGGTGAAGTGCCCTACCACCCCAGAAGAATGGACAGAGGTCACTGATGATTTCGAAAGTAAATGGAACATCCCTCATGTGCTCGGAGCTCTTGATGGCAAACACGTCGCCCTCAGATGCGCACCCAACTCAGGCAGCCTCTACCACAACTACAAGGGCTTCTTCTCGATCGTGTTGATGGCACTGGTGGACGCCGACTATAAGTTCTTGTGGGTGGATGTTTGTGGAATGGGAGCTCAAAGCTCAAAGAGTGCATAGAGAATTAAACCATTGGATTCCCCGACCCCCTGGCCATGCAGAACGATGATGAAGAGATGCCATTCTTCATCCTTGGAGATGATGCCTTTGCACTCCGCACCTACTTGATGAAACCCTATGCCAGACGTGGACTCTCTCCTGAACAACTCGTCTACAACTACCGCATCTCAAGGGGTCGACGAGTGGTGGAGAACACCTTTGGCATCTTGGCAAACCGTTGGCAATGCTTGCTCAAGACACTACAACAGTATCCTGAGGTGGTGCGTGACCTGGTCGAAACTGCTATCTGTCTGCACAACATGCTCCGCATCCGGTTCCCACGTATTCAGCATGCCGAGGTGGACCAGGAGGATTATCGACACAACATCATCCCTGGTAAATGGAGAGATCAAGCCAACATGTTAGAGGTGGAGCAGGCAGTTCGAGGTAACAGGGACAGTGTAGAGGCCAAGCGTCAGAGGGAGGTACTGAGACTCTATTTTAACAGCCCTGCTGGTGCAGTTCCATGGCAGGAGAGGATGGTGAGACATCATTAGAGACACTATGGGAAGGAGTTGAAAGACATTTTGGAGGACATTGTTGTATTGTTATGTATTGCATTGATAATGATTTCTATTGATAATCATGTGACAATAAACATTATGAAACTTGATATTGCCTTGCCTTGTTGCCTTGTGTTGCCTTGTGTTGCCTTGTGTTGGTTTGTGTTGGTTGGACATTGCCTTGTGTTGGTTGGAAAGGGAGAAGTTATTATTGCTGGGTTGAGGGGATGAAAATGCATTGCAAAATGAAAGGTCTTCAAAATAAAAGCTAAAAATTTGACAAGTTTTTGCTGGGTAGAGGGGATCAAAGTTTGCATTCACTTAATTAAAAGGTCATAAAATTAAAAGCGGTAAAATTGATCATTAATAATATTTGTTTAACTTGTACCGCTTTTAATTTTAGACCATGGGGTTATTGGGCAATGCAATTTGGCTCATGCAGTTATCAATTCCACTTAACAACGTTGACAAAAAGTGTTCTTTTTTCAACTTTTATTCTTCATTCAACACAAAGCATCACTTTCACTCATACATCATCAAAACACAAAGACTCATAGATCATTAGCAGTGTCTCCATCTCCCTCTTTCTCCTTCTCCTCGTCTTGGCGGATCTGGCGGAGCAAACTGCTGAGACAGGTATTCGGGTGGAGGGATGATGAGTCTAGGGATGCATCTCCTGCTGCCAATGGGGTGCTGGTGATGGGTGCACTGCCTGGTATCGGAGCTTGCAACTGCGTGATCTGTTTGCCTCGGTGGGGTGCAGTATTGGAGGGGTTGGAGATGGGTTGGAAGTTCTGCTGAAGCCAGGCTGGGTGAGACTGCCACACACAAAAAGGGTGCTGTGGCTGGCTTGCAGGCTGAGTTGGCCACTGGCTGGGATCCGGTTGCCACTGGTGAGGGTACTGCTGAGAAGGCCCAGGCTGAGGCTGCGAAAATCCAGGCTGAGGCTGGGTCTGCCTGTTGTCGTCGACGTCACGGGCACGCTGGAGGCAGTCCCAGATCTCCCTTGAAGCCTTCCTGTACACCTCGTGACTCAGACCTTCCAGGACCTCGTAGATATACTCACAGAACTTGAACCTTTCGCTGTTCTTGGCTGGCTTCATCTGTTCGAGGAGCTGCTTGACCAAGTCTGTGATCTGGGTCTGGTTTTGGTCTAGCTCCATCAAAGCGTCTGCATCTGCCTGCCTCCTACCTCGGGTGGATGAAGCGATGGTTGAGGTGGGTGTGGACTCAGTCGGGCTGCTGATGACCACCACTGCAGCATCACTGGTGCCTGTGTCTGTGGCTATGGCTGTGAGCTGTGAACAGAAGAACAAATTATAAGTCCATACACTAATAAGGAAAGTGGTATACATGTTCATAACAAAGTCGAGAAATTCATTAATGCAGCAAAGGACATATACTTACACTGACCATGGGCCTCCTCTTCACTTCGCCGATGTGTGATTGGAGGAACTGCAGCCGGCCCCATATCCACTGGTCTCTCTCACTGAGCTGGACGGCGCCCTGGCCAGACTTGGTCTTCTTCAGCCGGCCGAACCTCGTGCGGATGGAGTCATACCAGGTCTTCAGCAGCAGGACTTCACGCTCCATTTTCTCAGCTTGCGTCTTCCAGATGTTATCCTTATGTTGAGTGTTTCTCCACAACTTCATCTTCTTATCGTAGAGGACCGGGTTCTTTTCGAGGAAGTCCGCAATCTCTTCTTCCTCCTGGTCTGTGCAGTTCACATGGAGCCGGTCTTTCTTCTGCATCTTCGTGGGAGCACTCTCTTCTTGTTCAACAGGCTCTAAAGGCAGCTCCTCTTCTGCCTCTTCTTTCTCCATTTCAGGCTCACGCTCAGGGGCAGGGGCAGCTTCAACAGGTGCAGTTTCCTCCGGGGGTGTAACAACAATCTTCTTCTTCGTAGACTTCTTCTTGGTCCTCGGTGCCATTTTTGATCGGAGATATTGCGAGCGATGTTGTCGTGTCTAAATACTTGAACGGGTGAGGCTGATGCAATCCGGACAGATTTATATACAGCGGCTTTGATCGGCATTGGAGCGGGATGGATAGGTAACGATCGTCGTCGAAATGGCACAAGATAATCCTCCCGCTGCAACGACGCTGTAATCACGATCAAGCCGTTCTAACTACGATCAAGCCGTTCTAACTACGATCATTCCGATGGACTACGTTGCATTCACGCTGTAATCACGATCAGTCCCGCTATTTCAGATCGGGATGGAAATTTTAAACATGTTTAAAAAATCGCCCCGATCTATTTTTTTGTCCCGATCGACAAAGATCGAAGACGTTCCGTTTACGATCATGCCGATTGATCCCGTTCCAAATAGGATCGTTCCCGTTGTGCAGATCGGGGTCGATCGGCATAAGTGGATTTGGGGGTATTAGGTGGAGGGGCGGGGTTAGTCACCTCACGTTCTAAATCAAACACTCCCTCCCCCACCCCACCGGTCGGAGTGGTCGGGTCTGGCGCTTCGCTCACCGTAGTCGGTGCGGTGGGTGGATTAACCGCTCGATCCGCCTCCTCCCCTTCAGTGTGCGGTGAAGAGTAGTCGCTCCTCACCAATCCTCCGCTTTCCTGTGGTGTAACCGCATTGGGGCAGGCACTCCTCACATGCCCATAAGCCCCACACCCGAAACACGTCATAGCCTCCGGGGAGGCAGACATTTTGTATTCAAAGCCATTGATTTTCACACTCAACACGACATTGAGCGTTTTTACATTTGCAGGCAGTATCATGCACACCACTCTCTTAAAGGACATGATGTGGTGCTGTGCACACATGACTCGATTGCCAGAGAGGTAGGCCACAACGCGTTGGTACAAACAGAGAGTCTTTATTAAGAGCTCGCACTTCAGCACCGGGCGGGCTCGAGCTTAGAGCCCGCATATATGTCCCGAGGCCACGCCTTGCCCCCGGGCGTGGCCAATCGGTCGAAAGGCGGGGCATGCATTTTCGTTCCCCGCCTGGACGCTCACGCCACCCACTGGTGCGCGGAATTATTGTCCCTTGTGCCCGCCACATGCGCCCCCCCAGAATTCCCGCGAACCTGAAGCGTGAGTTTGCGGGGAAGCCGGATGACCCGGCTGAAACGCCCCCTGGCGATGCGTGCAGGGCTGGGGGGTAGCGGGACGTCGGGTCTGGAGGGTCCCGGGGGTCCGACCGCCGGGGGGTGGCCTCGACAGGGAGGCAGAGCTGCTTGCGGGGGGTGGTCCAGATCGAGGTGGGCCGGCTTGAGGCGGTCCACGGAGATGCGATCCGGGGCACCGCCGATGTCGACGGTGAAATATTTGTCCCCGGTCTCCAGCACGTGGAAGGGCCCATCGTACGGGGGCCGTAGCAGTGCCCGGTGGGCGTCGTGCCGGACGAAGATGTACTCCGCCGTGCGAAGCTCCGGGGCGACGTGGGAAGACGGGCAACCGTGGTGTTCCGTCGGCACCGGGGCGAACCTCCGGGCGGTCTCCTGAAGGGCGGAGCGCTGTTGCGCCGCAGACCAAGGAGCCATGGAGTCGGGGATAAATTCGCCCGGTACCCGCAGTGGTTGCCCGAAGACCAGCTCCGACGAGGACGCACGCAGGTCGTCCTTGGGCGCCGTCCTGAGGCCCAGCAGGACCCAGGGGAGCCTGTCGGCCCAGCTGCCGTCGTGGAGGCTGGCCCGGAGCGTGGCCTACATCAAACGATGAAAGCGCTCGCACAGGCCATTGGCCTGGGGGTGGTAGGCCGTGGTGCGGTGTAGTTTTAGGCCGAGCCCTTGCGCCACCATGGCCCAGAGCTCCGAGGTGAACTGGGGGCCGCGGTCGGACGAGATGTCCGAGGGGGCACCGAACCGGGCAACCCAAGTGGCGAAGAAGGCTTGCGCCACATCACCCGCAGACGTCGCAGCCAATGGGACAGCCTCCGGCCACCGTGTGGTGCCGTCCACCATGGTGAGGAGGTGGGTGAACCCCCGCGAGGGGGGCAGAGGTCCCACCAAGTCGACGTGCACGTGGTCGAACCGACGCTCAGGCACCGCAAACGGGGCCAACGGGGCCTGGGTGTGGCGGTGGACCTTTGCGTGCTGGCACGCGAGGCACGTCCTGGCCCAGTCGCGGACGTCCTTCCTGAGGCCATGCCAGACGAACTTCGCTGCGACGAGCTTCTGGGAGGCCTTCGTGCCCAGGTGGGACAGGCCGTGGATGGCGTCGAACACTGGGCGCTGCCAGCCAGCAGGCACGATGGGGCGAGGCCGGCCAAGGGAGACGTCGCACAGGAGGGCCGCGCCGGAGGCGTCGAATGGCACCTCGGTGACGCGGAGGCCCGTGACGGTGGTCCGCAAGGCCTGGACGCCGGGTTCGGTGGTCTGGTCCTCCGCCATCCAGGCATAGTCGATCCCGAGGTGGACCGCATGCGTGACGGACCGGGAAAGGCAATCCGCCACCGGGTTGTCTTTACCCGCCACATGACGGAAGTCCGTCGTATACTCGGACACGGCAGAGAGGTGACGCTGCTGCCGTGCCGACCATGGCTCGGTGACCTTGGCCATCGTGAACACAAGGGGCTTGTGGTCGACGAAAGCCGTGAACGGGCGGCTCTCCAGCAGATGGCGGAAGTGTCGGACCGCCAGGTGGAGCCCGAGCAGCTCGCGGTCGAAGGTGCTGTAGCGGCGTTCGTGCGGGCGAAGCTGCCGGCTAAAAAACGCCAGCGGTTGCCAAGCACCATGCACCCACTGCTCGTGCACCGCGCCCACTGTGTAGTCCGACACGTCGGTGGTGAGGGCGATCGGCGCATCGGGTGCCGGGTGCGCCAGCATGGTGGCGTTGGCCAGGGCCAGCTTTGCGCCCGCAAACGCCGCGGCCATCGGCTCCGACCAGGCGATGTCACCTTTGCCCGGCTTGCCCCGGAGGGCCTCGTGCAGGGGGCGGAGGAGCTGGGCGACGTGGGGCACGAAGCGGTGGTAAAAATTTACCATGCCCAGGATCTCCTGGAGCCCCTTGATTGTGCGGGGTCGCAGGAAATCCCTGACCGCCTCCACCTTGGCCGGTAAAGGGACGGC